>NW_028077899.1:0-1911 GCF_014824575.4 Sturnira hondurensis
ACTTTATTCACTTTCCAGTTTTTGTGCAGCTTTGGAAATGTATATTTAATGTTGTTCTAAGTATGCTTTATATAAATAAATATCTTTAATTATTTGAAAGATTAGCATGCTTTAAAGAAATGATATTACCACGGGGATATAGAGGTCTCCGTTCCAAACTGTTTTACTCATAAGTAGCAACGACCCGTTCAGTGGTTCTGAAAATTTGGTCCTAGGACCATTTTCACTCTTAAAAATTACAGAAAGTCCCAAAGATTTTTTTTAGTGTGGGTTATGTTTATGCTTATTCTATGTTAAAAGTCAAAACTAAGAAATGTTTAAAATATTCATTTTTAAATAAAAAAGCTCAATCCATTACATGTTAACATAGAGGACATATTTTTATGAAAAGTAACTATTTACAAAAGAATGATGAGAAAAGTGTTATTGCTTCACATTGCTTTTCAAGTTTTCCTGATGTCTGACCTAAGTAAAAATGACTGGATTCTCATATTTTTTATTGTATTCAGTCTGATGCATTATATTGTTCTGTTGAAAGTGTACATTAAACATTCACTTTCACTCAAATAAATAATGAGAAAAATGAAGATGATTTTAATAGTCTTCAGATAATTGTGGCTATTCTTTGGTATCACATCAAAACTAGACAGGCTTCAGTTTCTTTGAGTATTTACAATGTAAAATCAATTTACTTTTCATATCCAATTACATTAAAATTCATTAGACTCACTTGCATTTAGAATGTTCTTTTACTGATGCCTAATTTTTTATATCACTCATTGACCATTTGTAAAATATTGGTTCACTAAGTTACACAGACCTCCAAATGTTGATGCATTTCATTATACAATATTAAAGTTACATTTGTTAATATCACCACCAGTATTATCAGAAAACTTTGAAGTATTAGAAGGTTGCCAGGCTTACTGTAGCAGACTCAAGTGTTCCAGAAGTCTAATTTTCACTTAAAATCACAAATTTTAACATTGGCAGTAAATATAATCAGTTGTTTTCCTTGAAATGATAGACTTACCTTGTTTTTTTTTCCAAGAAAATGCCTGCAGGTACCCAGGTATAAATAATGCTAGATTGCATTTAAGTTGTTCTTTCAAGTAAAATGGCATTTTATGAAAAAAGCAGCTTGCTCAACTCTGAATTCAGACCCTCACAGGTGCTCATGCCAGAGACAAACATCACATTGTGGTATGCATCAGAAGTGATTTATTTACAGCCCCCATTTCATTAAATGGAATATTACCAACACCTACTCGATGGTTGAAATTTTATACAATCAATAATTTTTACTGTTTTTTAAAGGGCATTCTTAAATGTAACTGACATTTTTAGTCCTCTGAGTATAGGCAGTGAAGAATATAATGACTACTATATTTAGGGTCACTGTTTTGATTCTTGCCAGCAGTTTTACCCACCATCAGTGTGAAATTCAACCCAGTAAAAAAGGCAAAAATTTATAAATTTTTTTTTAGCCTGGAGGATTTCTAAAATAGTCTCAGAAACCTACAGGGGTATTCAGAACTTGCTTTGAGGACCACTGGTCCATCTTGAACATATGATTGCAGTTCCCTCACGTATATGATATGAAGTTGACAATTTTAATAAGGGATTCATAGAAATAAGTAGGTAGGACTCAAAGTACTGAAGTATTCTAAGAATTGTTGAGTCATTAACTGTCTCAGTTGGACTGATTAAGTTATCTTACACAAGTTTCCAGAGAAAAATACACAACCTATCTGAGGTTGTCTACTCATATTGTTTTGATTTCCTCAAAAGAAAATATACAGAATACTGAATTTTCTCCTCTGGCATTTGAAAATTTTAGTAAGAGTACATATAAGGAAGCCCTGGCTGGTGTAGCTCAGTGGATTGAGCACGGGCCTGTGAAGCAAAGGG
>NW_028077900.1:0-501 GCF_014824575.4 Sturnira hondurensis
TTGGGCCACCCTGTATTCAGTTCAGTGGTATGGCAGAGTCACTCATTTTTATATTTAAAAAAGTGTTTGATGGTTATTGGATATGATGGATTTGTAACATTTTTCTTCTTGTACTATATTTCATTGATCATGCTATTACAATTGTCCTAATGTTTCCCCCTTCACCTCCCTCCACCCAGCATCCCCCACTCCCTCAGGGAATCCCCACACCATTGTTCATGTCCATGGTTCCTGTGTATACATTCTTTGGCTACTCCCTTTACTACACTGTACTTTACATCCACGCGGTTATTCTGTAAGTATCTATTTGTACTTCTTAATCCCCTCAACTCTTCACCTGTTCCTCTAAACCCTCTTCATCTGGCAGCCATCAAAATGTTCTCCATATCCATGACTCTGTTTCTGTTCTTGTTTGCTTAGTTTCTTTTTTACATTCAATTGTTGACAGGTATGTATTTATTGCCCTTTTATTGTTCATAGTTTTGATCTTCTTCTCTTAAA
>NW_028077901.1:0-1514 GCF_014824575.4 Sturnira hondurensis
CTTTATTATGTTGAGGAATGCTCCCTCTATTCCCATTTTTCTGAGTACCTTTGTCATAATTGCGTGTTGAACCTTATCAAAAGCTTTCTACAAAGCTTTTAAGGAAGAGCTAACCCCTATTCTTCACAGACTATTCCAAAAAATCCAAAAGGGGGGAAAACTCTCCAACTCTTTTTATGCAGCCAGCATCATCCTAATTCCAAAGCCACATAGAGACACAACAAAGAAAGAAAATTACAGGCCAATATCGCTGATTTTAGATGCTAAAATCCTCAATAAAATATTAGCAAATCTCATCCAACAATACATCAAAAAGATCATACACCACGACCAAGTGGGATTCATCCCAGGGATGCAAGGATGGTTCAATATATGCAAATCAATAAATGTAATACACCACATAAACAAAAGCAAAGACAAAAACCACATGGTCATGTCAATAGATGCGGAAAAAGCAGTTTATAGAAGTATTGATTAAAAAGTCTTGGAATATGTGAAAAGAGCAGAGAGGGGTAAAATGATGTCAAGAAAATGTCTCTGCTGAGGAAGAATAATTGGATTGATTCACTCAAGTAAGGATAGCAAATATGAATGGATCAAACACTTATTAAAAGTGTAAGACTGGCCCTGGCTGATGTAGCTCAGTGGATTGAGCATGGGCCTGCGACACACATGATTGCAGTTCAATTCCTAGTCAGGGTGCATGCCTGGGTTGCAGGTCAGTTCCCAGCAGGGGACTCACGAGAGGCAACCATACTTTGATATTTCTCTCCTTCCCTTCCCCTCTAAAGATAAATAAATAAAATCTAGTATATATATACAGAAATATGATATATTATATTATATTATATATTATCTAATATATATAATATTATATATTATTATATATTATATAATATTATAATTATAATATTATATTATAATATTATGTAATATATATTATATTATATATTATCTAATATATATATATATATATATATATACACACACACAGAAAAGGTTAAGACTGACAAGTAAATATGAATAAGAGGAGGGTGTAATCACAGTTGTATAGGACAAAATAGGATACAAGACAAAAGAACTTTAAATAGAGATTAGTCATAAGCCAGAAGGAAAAAATGCCTAACAGAAGAGCAATAATGGAATACAGATTTATGTACAAAGGTATTGTCAGGGCTGAAGGAACAAGAGATTATGAGGCTCCCAAGGACTAGCCTAGGTCTGCAGAGGAGAAGAGGGCAGTGTTCCCAGGACCCAGAGACAGTTTTGGCTGTAGGAGATTGGGCCAGTTAGTCTTTGGTAAGGAATGCACCAGCTGCCCCCTGCCACAACCCTGCAAGAAATAAACAGGTCAGGGTCAGAGCCAGGGTGGATGACTCAGAACCTGAGCTCACACCCTCCTGCCCTCTGGTCCCCTGGAAGCCTGAGAGAGCAGGGAGGGGTCTAAGGAGATATGCTCTATTGAGGCCAGCTTCTGAGGCACTGAGTAAGCAGAAAAAGGAGGGATCATCTCT
>NW_028077902.1:0-607 GCF_014824575.4 Sturnira hondurensis
TCTCCAGCACTTGTTGTTTGTTTCTTTGTTTATGATAGCCACTCTGACTGGTGTTAAGTGGTATCTCATTGTGGTTTTGATTTGCATCTCTCTGATAGCTAGGGATATCGAGCATCTTTTCATGTGTCTCTGGATCCTCTGTGTGTCCTCCTTGGAGAAATGTCTGTTCAAGTCCTTTGCCCATTCATATCTAGATTTTTTAAAGGCAGAATGGCAAGATGCAGGGATGTCCTTTCAGGTCGAATGAGCGAGAGGCGGCCGCACCCCCTCCTTTGTGCCCTTCTGGTATTTATTCGCCATGAGCATGTGTGTCCGATTTTATCGTTGCTGCAGTGAGGAAATTTGGTCATTTGTCCAACAGGCGAGCGTTTCCACAGACCACACCCCTGGCCTGTCCCTGGCACAAGCTCCCCTAGCGCTCTGTCCCCTCCTACCTGTGCCGGCTCCCAATTTGTGCTGGCCACACCGAAGTCTTGTGTGCAGGACTCATTCCCTCATTCCTTCACCAAATGGCTTGTACGGCGACCCCTGTCCTGAGCAGCCCTTAAACTTCATGGTTCACCATGCAGGAGACAGGTTGAAGTTCTAGTGGAACAGGTAGATAGTG
>NW_028077903.1:0-530 GCF_014824575.4 Sturnira hondurensis
GTTTATTGGGACAACCAGTTTAATAGAGGTCAATTCACCACTACTTTAATGGATTCATTATTGCATGATTTTACAAAATCTCCCAGAATTTGGTCAGCCAGCGTTTCCATGATGATTGAATACAGCAGTCATAGAGATTAGAAGAGGCTCTGTTTGTAGGAGGAGTTGTTGTTGGAAAAATTACCCACAAATCTGGGAGTGACTTTGGATCTGGCTAAGAGAAGAGTGCTGAGTGCTCACTTAGTGTGAGTCTCATAGTATGGGTATGACTGATTTTTGTGAGGAGAGTGTTACTAGAAATATGGGTCAGAAAATTCTTCCATGAAGTACACTGCCTGTATTAGGCACATTATACTATCTCAGAAAATACCTAAATATTCATGAACAGGAGTGGCTCTGGCTTTCACTGGGTCTTGTCCCAGGCATTGATGCAAGAATCAGACCCCAAACTGGTGAAGCTTGAGGGACCCTCTCCCTCACTGGTGGTGCCTCTGGACTCTCTTTAATAAGTTATGGAGTGCATTGAGGTT
>NW_028077904.1:0-696 GCF_014824575.4 Sturnira hondurensis
CTCGCCTTGCACGTGCAGACCTCGCTCCGGGAGCCCAGGAAGGCGATTTCCCCACGCGGGTGCAGACGGGTGGATGTGCAAGGGGACCCTGAGCATGCTGTCCGAGAGACATCCCTGTGCCTGCGCCTCCGTGCGCTGCCGGGTGCCCGCCTCTGCGGAGCTCTCCAAGACAGGCTGTGTTAGAGAGTCCCCTTGGCCTAAAAGCAGGGCCATCGGTGCTGCAGTGACCCATGTGGGTGAGGAGTCCCACATGGCTGTGGACACTTCTGCCTGCGGGCAGTGTGACCCAGTCACCGATGCCGTCAGGGCCGGTGGGCGCAGTGAGCCGCAGGCTGCAAACCCAGGGCGACGCCAGACACCACTGCATTTTTGAAAATAGAAATTCCTTTATTATTATTATTATTATTGGGTGACTGATGTGAGAGAGAAAGAGAGAACCACTGATGTGTTGTTGCACTTACTGATGCATTCATTGGCTGATTCTTGTGTGTGTCCAGACCAGGGGCTGGATCCACAGCCTTGGTGCATGGGAATGATGCTTTACTCGGCCAGGGAAAAACGGAAACTTCCCTGCTGCCCCTCCTCCGAGCACCTCTCAGGGTTCTCCCTTCTCAAGAGGTGCTGGAGCCTCTGGCTCCCACGGACTGCCTGCCCCTGGGGCCCAGAGCCCCTGCCCTTCCAAGCCAGCCCCTCCGA
>NW_028077905.1:0-1464 GCF_014824575.4 Sturnira hondurensis
TGGTGGGGGAGGGAGTGTGCAGGTGGAGGGGAATGAAGGGGGGAATAGAACACCTGTAATGGTATAATCAATAAAATATATTTTAAAAAAATAAATAAAGCACAATTAGAGCCACAGTTTATATAGTTTTTAAAGATTTTATTTATTCACTTTTAGAAAGGGAAGAAGAGAGGGAGACCAGCATCAATGTGCTTGAGATGCGCTGATCAGCTGCCTCTCGCACGCCCCCAGCTGCAGACCCGACCTGCAACCCAGCATGTGCCCTGACTGGGAATCGAACTGGCAACCTTTTGGCTCACAGGCCGGCACTCAACCCACTGGAGCCACACCATCAGGGCATATAATTTCATATTCTACTCTTTGACTTAACATTATTTCCTGAGCATCACCCTGCCTTATAACATTTTTGTGCAGATGAAATGTGGTTACAATCAATATCAAGGGCAACCCTGAACCAAAGGACTTCATAGATATTTTGGGGAAAAGCAGCACTTGACAAGGGAACACATGTCACCAGGTACCCCCAGAGTCCCTCAGCCACCTATTTCCTATGGGCTATCAGCTGGAATTATTTACAAAGAGGGATATGGAAACTAATATTTAATAAATGTCTGGGCCAAGGGTTTTAAATGTCACCTCATTTACTCTGTACAAGCCTGAAGCGTAAATGTAATTACCCCAATTTACAGAAAATAAAACCTAGGGTTGTCTGGCAGGAGGGCATGGGTGCTGAGGCATCACAGACTTGGACCCAGACTTTTGGGTTTAAAACTTGGGCTCCTTTTTGACCTAGCTTTCCATTCCAGGAATTGGTCATTCAGATAGACCGCACACACTGCAAATGATGTATGTACAAGGTCACTCATTGTGGCACCGTTTGACAGAGCTAAACCTTGGAAACCTCCATTTCCATGGAGGAGACACACAGGTTATCTGATTCTTCAAAAGAAACTTTGCGGGCAAGAAGGGGCTGGAAAGAAGTATTCGAAGTCATGAAAAGCAAGGACCTACAACCAGGATTACCTCTTCCAGCAAAGCTTTCCTTTCCATCTTCTGCCAAGATGGAGGCGTAGGTGGAAACACTGTGCCTTCTCCCACAACCAAGTTTGAATACAACTAAGGTTTGGTGAACAAAGACGCAGCCAAAGAACAGAAAATTGAACTACATGGAAGTCCAACAACAACCATTAAACCAGACCAGTAAGAGCGGTGGAGCCAGCAGCTGAATGGGGACAGGCCCCGACCCCAGGCACCCAGACAGCCCCGCGCCGGGCGGACGCAGTGAGGGTGCAGGGTGGCAGGCTGGCCACAGTCACACATTTGCACACAGATAAACCAGCAGAGGAGTGAGCAGTGAGACGGAACTCGCAGGCCCCAGCCAGAGAACCCAGCAGCGGCAGGCTGACCACAGTCGAACATTCAAGCGCAGTGCGCGACGGACCCTGGTGGTGGGGGGGGGGGGAG
>NW_028077906.1:0-1707 GCF_014824575.4 Sturnira hondurensis
GGTGATGCCGGGAATAGTAATGAGTGGGAGAGGGACAGCAGGAGAGGTGCCCATCCCACCTGCCTCTGGCCCGGGACGCTCCCCACCCCCCCTTTCCCCAGCCCCAGCCAGGCCCAGCCTTGCCTGAGCTAGAGTTGGGCTGGCCGTAGCGGGGCCGTGCACTAGGGCCATGAGGGTCAGGAACACTTGGCTCTGGTCTCAGCCCTCCTGCTGTGTGACCTTGACCGAGTCGCTTGACTTCTCTGGGGCTCCTGTGCCCTTCACCGGTAAATCGAAAATGACCTGAAGCCATTGAAGGGTCCTGCAGCTCTCACCCATGAGTCTAAGTTTCTTCCAGATCTTCTCACCGCCCGTCTTTTCCACACTCTGCTTGCTTCAGGGAGACTCCGGGATTCCTCTGCTGGACCCTGCGCCTCTCCTGGGGTGGTCTTCCAGGTTGGGGTCCCACCCCACTCCAGATCCTGCGCCTTCTTTTTCAGTCGTGAGCACTCCCCCTTCGGAGGTCTGTCAATCCCAGACTCGGTCGGTCCTTCCTGGGTGAGGGTCTCAGGTAAGTTCGCACCCCTGTTTCCCCGTCAGGGATGACAGAGCCTGCTTCCAGGGCGTGTGTAGTGTGTGTGTGTGTGTGCACGTAGGTGGCGTGGGCAGAGGTGGGGCAGAGTCAGTGAGGTGATGCCAGTGCAGGGCCTGACACCTTGACCAAAGGGGGACCCGTCCATGACCACACCAGCCTGGGAGCCAGCCACGGGCCCGTCCCCTTTGGAGGCCCTGGGAGAAAGGCACAGAGGGAGGTGCTGCCGCGGTTTGTGGTGACCAGCAAACACCAGTATGGGAGAGAGGCAGGCCCTGGCGGAGGCCGGCATGTAGGGAGCTCCATAGATGCTAATTTGACCCTCTCCCCGAGGTGCATGCTCTTCGTCCTCAGCTTGGTGTTCTCTCCTGCTGTGCCGAGATCATGTGAAATTAGTCGGCTGAAATCATTCAGCAGAAAAGGCGACCAGCAACCACGGTGTGCTGCTGAGAAATTGTGGCCCTAACTTGGGCTGGGCAGCAGGAACCCAGCGGGGGCCCGAGGGACTGCTTGGTTTTGCATTTTCCAGAGGTGGGGTCCCTGCTGGGCTCCTCTCCTCCGGCAGGTGCTCAGCGGTGAGCCCCAGGAGTTGGGTGGCCAGGTGCTGTGGCCCCACTTTGGCACTTGGCCTATGGGCAGCCTCCCCCAGGGCCCCAGGCCTTTCTAAGCCCTAGCTCTGCCAGCTGGAGTCAGGGGTATGAGCAAAGGAGTTTGGAGCTCACAGCCATTACTCTGGAGGTCTGGCAGGTGACGGGAAAGGGAGACAGAGGAGGAAGTGAGGGTCATGGGTTGGAGAGCAGGAGAGGGAGAGGGGAAGGGCGTGGAAGGAGGTGCTGGAGTACCTTTCAGGGAGCTCGTCGCATGGGTGAGGTAACTTGTTGGTAGGTACTTACTCCAAATGGGGGTGTTCCCCCAACCCTACCTGGAGTGCAGTGGAGACCCAGAGAGGCCTTGGCCATGAACGTGTTCTCCCCTCCCCTCCTTCTCCCAGCTGACCTTCATCCATCCATCCATCCACCACCCACCCATTCACCATTTACAGAGTTCACACTGCCCAGCAGGCTGTTTGCGAGGAACAGAGAAGAGAGTGATGAGACTGAGAATTTTCAAAATCAAACCCTTCCCTCGTCAGACCT
>NW_028077907.1:0-1105 GCF_014824575.4 Sturnira hondurensis
CTGGGTCCAGGACAGCTACTGGGGTTGCATCTTCCTCCACTTGACAGAGCCTCGAGGAACTTAACCTGAGTACCTGCTCCATCAACCATGAGTGTGCCTGTTTACAGGTTCCCTCTCCCAGCCTGTGCTGACTCTCCCCTTCCTCTCTGTATCCCAGGGAACATGAGTGAGATTCCCACGCACCCTGAGAGGTGGATTTAAATTGGCGGCTACCACAGGGACTGGTACCACTGAAGTCACGGAGCCCAATCAGCACCTCCTGTCCAACCTCCCAGACTCAGATAAGCACCAGGGCGCTGGCCACTGCAGGTGCTTCTCTGGACCCAGGACCCTCATCCCTGGGCTGCAGCCTGAGGACCAGGCTGGCCTTGCCATTGTGTCCATTACAGCAGCTCTGATTCTCACACTCTGCTGAGAGTCACAGGTTGGTGAGACTTAAGGTACCTGTGCTCCCCCCTGCCTGCACCCTCACCCCTGCTCGGCCTGGGATCATGTTTCCCTCATGGGCGTCATCTGTTGTCACTTCTGTGGACAGGACCTGAGTGTCCTCTAAAAAGTCACCTGACCTTCCGGTCATCTCTTTTGGACTCACCGTCACCACTAAGTCTCAGCTACCTGTCCCTGTCCCAGAGGCAGAGAGTCCTTTCCAGGAGAAACATGTCCCAGTGGAGGGGCTGCAGGTGCGCACAGTGGTCGGTCCCGGCCGTGCCCGGCACTGAGTCCAGAGGAGATTCACCCATGTTTCTTGTCTAACTGCTCTAATTGGCACTTTGAGATACAAAAGCAACATGCAGAACTGATACCTGCATTCACACTAGCAGTAAACCAGGAACAACTGACAAGAACACTTATAAATTAACAGTATAATTTTCAAATATTAAAATGTCATCAAAAATAAGAAATACTTAGGAATAACACAAAAATCTGAAAGTTCTGTAAAGATGAGAGCCCTGGTCAGGGCTTTGTCTAACCGATGGGTGTTATACATGAAGAAGACCTAAATAAAAGAACATACAGATAGTTTATGGTCAGACACTGAGTATCAATCATCCACATACCTATTTATACATTCTCAGTGAGAATTTGAGTGACATACACTTGCAAT
>NW_028077908.1:0-634 GCF_014824575.4 Sturnira hondurensis
AACCTTTAAGTAGGCTCATCAAGAATAGAAAAGACAGGACCCAAAATAAACGTAATGAGAAATGAAAGAGGAGAGATTACAACTGATACTACAGAAATAGAAAAGATTATAAAAAATTACTATGCAGAACTGTATTCTAAGAAATTTGAAAACCTAGGAGAAATGGACAAATTTCAAGAAAAATATAATCTTCCAAAACTCTATGAAAAAGAAGCTGAAAACCTGAACAGGCCAATAACAACAAATGAAATTGAAGAAGTCATTAAAAAACGTCTCATCACACAAAAGCCCTGGACCAGATGGTTACACAGTAGAATTCTACAGAGTTTTGAAGGAAGAGCTAATGCCTATTCTTCACAGACTGTTCCAAAACATCAAAAAAGAGGCAAAACTCCCCAACTCCTTTTATGAAGCCAGCATCACCCTAATTCCAAAGCCAGGTAGAGACACAACAAGGAAAGAAAACTACAGGCCAATGCCGCTGATGAACATAGACACTAAAATCCTCAATAAAATATCAGCAAACTGCATCCAACAATACATCTAAAAGATCATACACCACAACCAAGTGGAATTCATCCAAGGAATGCAAGGATGGTTCAATATACACAAATCAATAAATGTAATACACCCC
>NW_028077909.1:0-680 GCF_014824575.4 Sturnira hondurensis
ATTTGTGACTGTAATCTACCAATTCTGTGAGCATCCTGATAAATAGTGTCTTTAATTGGGCTTCTGAGAGG
Organism: Sturnira hondurensis; assembly: GCF_014824575.4. Taxonomy (NCBI): domain Eukaryota; kingdom Metazoa; phylum Chordata; class Mammalia; order Chiroptera; family Phyllostomidae; genus Sturnira; species Sturnira hondurensis. The sequence goes on from NW_028077909.1 coordinate 72, forward strand.
CTGGCAAACTGTTGGTCACTTAGAGTTATTGGCTCTGGGACTTTGAGTTCCTCTTGCACCATCTTTTGGGCTGTTAGTGCCTGTTAAGTAGCAGGATCGGAGCCCTAAAGTGTTCACTGGAACAGGGCAACTAAGTCTCTGGGTTGTGACGTTGTATGTGGGGGCGGGGTCAAAGAGGTACAACGGCTTCCCTCTGCCGCCCACTGCCGCGATCCCCACTGGCACCGCAGCCGCCACTGTCACCAGGCACACGTGTTTCGTTCCACTGCACTCGAGTGTGCCACCGCCGTCAGCCCTCCACCACTGGGTTCGTCCCCTGGGGCCTGCATGGTCCGTCTCACTGTGCGCGAATGTGCGACCTTGGTCAGTCTGCCCCGCACCCCGACTGGCTTTGGGGTGCCCTCACGCATAGCGCCTAGGTCAGGGGATCTGTCCTGCCCGACCCAGCTCCGCTGCTGGTTCCGCCTTTCTTACCGTCCCCATGGAACGGTTCGTAGTTGTCGGACTTCCGTATAATTCAGTTTTCTGGTCTTTGGGTGTGTCCTAGTTCTCCAAATCTTTTGTTGTAGTCAAACTTGGTTGTGGGAGAAGGCACAGTGTTTCCACCTA
>NW_028077910.1:0-70819 GCF_014824575.4 Sturnira hondurensis
AACCCATATCACTGTGTTGTGGCACTGTATGTGGGGGGGGGGGGCTCTGAGAGGGGACAATGCCACTTGCTTGGCTCTTGGCCAGCTTTCAGTCACTTGCCCTGTTACCCACAAGCAAATTGGGTCCTGTTAGTGCTGATTCCTGGGTCAGTAGATTTGTGTAAGTTCTAGGACCCTGTGAGTATCTTCAAAGAACTCTCATGTGGATATGGGAGTTTCTCCTGCCAGTGCAACCCTCACAGGTTTTCACAGCCAGAGGTTTTGAGGCTTTATTTCTCTGCACTAGAACCCTGGATTGTCTTGCTCCTCAGTTTTTCCTCCCAGTTTACCCTTACAAGAATGTAGGACTGCCTGTGTCCTCTCTGCCCCTCCTACCAGTCTGAATGACTGTTTGTTCTTTAACTCCTTGGTTGTCGGACTTCCAGTCTGATTTTTTTTTTTGCAGTTCTGGTTATTTTTTAAAAATTTGTCCTTGTCCTCCTTTTGGGTGTGTGAGTAGGCAAAGTGTATCTACCTATGTCTCCATCTTGGCCAGAAGTTCCTTATATATAGTGTTTTTAATGTATAGTAACAGTATACCTTATTTAATAGTAAATCATTAATATTTTGAAACGTTTAATTACTGCTAGTGTCATTGTCTGGGAAGAGATAAAATTTATGAAATACCCCATATTTCAGTGTTAGTGTAACTGCCACATGTTAATATGTTTGTCTTTTTGTGACAAGGGGCACATATTTTATTCATTATACTACATATTTGAAGGAATATAATAAACCCCTTTAAAATAAAAAAAAGACTCTGAAAAATTATTTACAATTCCTATTAGCTAATAAAAATATTTCCACTATAGAACTGGAGGTATCTAGAAACCCACGTGATGCATTTTTTTGCATGCAGAATACTTGAGATATGTGTCTTACCTCATAGAACAATTAAAGTCATCAAATCAAATGTTTTTATCTGAATAATGGTAAAACTATTGTTATAACTACAAAAATATTAATCAGCTTATCCACACATATACTGTCAAATCCATAAATATTAATTACATAAAATTTAAAAGAAGAATAGCATCTGTTCTTTCAAATTAAATTTGTCATCAGTTTCTCAAATTAAATAATTATCACATAAAAATATAAACTTATGGCCCTGGCTGGTGTGGCTCAGTGGATTGAGTGCTGGACTGTAAACCAAAAGATCATCAGTTTGACCCCCAGTCGGGGCCCATGCCTGGGCTTCAGGCCAGGGCCCCAGGTGGGGGTGTGCAAGAGGCAACCATTCGATGTTTCTCTCCCTTTCCTTTTCCCTTCTTTCCCCTCTCTCTAAAAGTAATAAATAAAACCTTTTAAAGAATATAAACTTATGAATGTTCTTTAATAATAATCTTTATTTTTAAAAAAGTATGTTCTGAAGACAATGTGATTATTTTTTTAATTTAAAATTAATGTTTTTAAACTTGTTACTCACCTTATATTGACTGAGAGGATATTTTTCTAAGAAGTATTCATCACACCCACAAACTTTCAAAATGTATTTGCCCTGATATTCTAAAACACAGAGTTTTAGTTGTTCAGATGATAGCAACATACTTCGAGTTTTTTTCCTGATTGCTTCAGCAATTACTTGTTCTGGCACACAGTCGTGGTTGATTTTCAGAGTATACTTCTGCTTGTCATTATTTGGAGAAACTATTACCCAAATCACCACTATTATTTGCCCTATAACAAGAAAACATTTTTAGATGCAATGACCACATAGACTTCATTTATCAAGAGACAGATTTTTAAAAATACCAACTACCATTACTCTAACTACAATCAGAAATGACTTGATATCAAACTAATTAAATACAGGTAAATCTTCAAATCTAATAAAGCTGCCTGACCATGCCCAAATCTCATGTTTTATGGCAAACATGCAAAACTGTGACTACTGGTTTGCAAGTACTTGAGACCAAAATAATTCCATTCTAAACTGCATGGCATACTTCATGGATACAACCTTTGTGAAGAGTGTCTCATAACAGTAAACCAAAGATTCAAAAGTAGAGGAGTTTTTGGTGACTATGGGAAAGAATCATGGAGATTTAAAGAAAGGTTTTCAATCAGAATGAGAAAAAAAGATGGGGGAGGAGGGAAAATAAGATGAATTTTCTTATTTTTTTCCTTTTAAGGTCAATTAAGTCAGGGGACAAAAAATGATAAAAATGGAAAAATCGAAAGCTTCGGAATGGTCTGGGTATTCACAGTATAATTCTTCAGACTACCTAATATGTTAGGAATTTTTCATAAAGAAAAATATGCTAGAGTAGAAAAGGATTTCAAATAAAGATGCTATGTTATATTGCATTAAACCACTTTGAATAATATGGGTGAAATAGTAATAAGATACCAACATATTCTAATAGAACTTTAAATATAATATAGTGTGTGAGTTAACCTATTCTATAACTTCAAAGTAAAATCTTTATTATCTTGAAAAATACAGATATTTATCTGATATAAGTTCATTTCAAAAACATTATAGTTTATATACTTTCAAGTGCACTTAATTCTAGAAATTGATGTATTAAAGTGTCAAAAGTCAACCTCGTTATGATCAGATTTAATTACTGTACTTAACACTTAGAAATGTATTTTTCTTTGAATATATTATAGCAAGTTTTTCTAAATCACAAAATGTTTTTATTTATACTTGTTTTTACTTGTAAGAAGATAATCAGTTGTGATGCTGTAGCAGTGAATTTTAAACCTGAAATTCTTTAGTTTTATTCTAAGATAAACAATTCACCATGGGAATAGCACCATATGCACACAATTAATTCAATTAATAAAATATTTATTGAGTGTACTTCGCACTCAACTGTAACTTGTCAGTATAAGCATTATCTGACTTCGAAAAGCTTGTCATCTAACTGGGATAAAAAAAGAGTTTAAAAACAGGCACAGAGAAAAGTCTTCACTACAGTAACCAATTACGGCAGTCTGCAAATTTTCTTACCTTTATCTAATTTATTGTATATGTGCTTTGGCAGTTCTGGTGAAGATTCTACGTTTGGAGGATAGACATACATTGCTCTACTATGAGGTGAATTAAGATCCCTAAGATCCACAGCTTCTTTACAAACATTCAGAATATTTCTTCGGAAGTCTTGTACTTCTGGATCTTTAACCATATCAAATTCACACACTGGCATGCCGATAGCAAAGCCTTAAAAATTATATAAAGAATATAATATTCTATTAAATACACAGTATAAATGTGTTTCCCATAAATAGAAAACTTGGTAGATTTGGAAGATCACAGTTGGATAAAGAAGTTTCCCTGAGCTTAAAATTTTTTTTGTGAATACATATAGTAAGAGTTGACAAGGACTCAAATACTTGTAATAAAACACAGACAGTAATCTGCAACAAAGGTGCACACATCCATATCAGGCAGCAGGCAGCCATATCAATTACTTTTAAAAGACTAATAAAAGAAAACTGGGATATAACAAATCTAAGTCAACCATACAAATGATACTTCTTAAAAGAAAACTACAGAAAAATAGCAAGATGTTAAGAAATAGTTCCTTAACCCAACAGTCAAAAAATATTTTAGACTTGTAATAATTTGTACTTCATAATCTATTTAAGAGCACAAAGCTAATTAATTTATTCAAGCAGAAATATTTCAGTAATGAGAAAATAAAGTTTCATAGTTATTTGTGTTTAGAATAGCATCATGACAAGGACATTTAGTTAAAAATTATATCATACCAATTTCTCTATTGAGAATCTTCTCTTCACGGTTGCCTACAGGCTCAATTACTTTTAAAAAGGGTTGAAAGAGCCGAAGATCACAAAGTCGTCTTGTTTCATCAAAAAATTCTTCTCTTTCTGCTTCTTGGGTGACACTTACGAAAATGTAAGAAGATTCATCTTGAAGGAGTTGATGGAGAGGGTACTTTCTTGCTTCTTTAAATAGTTCATGCTTTATAGTTATTAAAGTGGCCTCACGGAGGCATTCTAAAGTCACTATCATTCCATTTGGTAGTAAACATTCTACTAGGATTCTTGGGGGCATCAAGTGGATGCCCCACAGTTCTCCCGATGATGGTCTTGGAGGCATTGTTCTGATCCTTTACAAGTTTTACATATGAAACTATTTTAAGGAATTAGATGTGTTGCGGTCCCAAAGCAGAAATCTAAACCAAAGAAGGGAAGACATATATTAAAAGAGAAACAACTATAACAGATTTATAGCATTATTAAATGTAAAAAACTCATTTTCCATACTTAAAATTAATTAGGATAAGTAACAATAATTCATCTTAAATATTTTAATGGAGTTGCTCTAAAGCAACTCTAGGCTGAAAGCATTGACTACAAAGCAGAAACTAGAAAAATCACTTGTATTTAATTATATTTAACAAGGACATTTAATAAAACACACTTTATGTGAATGAATTTTTAATATTTGGGTCTTATCAAGACAGAGCTGCGGCTATGGGAAGAACAAATTTTAAGTTGCAACTGAAACCAAAATTTCCATTGCATATCACCTCTACCCTTCGCTTCTATTTTATTGAGCAGAATCTGCGCTGGAAAGGATCTTTAATCATGTGTCACCTGCTCTTGTTTTAAAGATGAGTCAAGTAAAGGCCGGAGAAGTCAAGTATTTTCCTTTTTCTCCCTTACCTCCATCCCGTGGTAATGAGAAATTACATGGTTTAGTCTTTTTTTCTTTCTTAAATCCATTTTTTTTGTAATTTCCTTTTGTGTACTGATTATTATGTAAGTGGTATCTTGGACCATACTGCTTTTACAGTGTAAGTTAGGTATATAGTTACTATAATATAGTTTCAGCAATGTATTTGCCTTGAGATAAGATAAATTTACAATGACCTACCAATTTTATCAAATAACCTAGTCCTAATATTTCTGATTAAAATGATCTGCATATAAAGGAAATCCATTGACTCTGTCAGTACACTGTTCTAAACAACTGTATTAAGCACTTGTAATATTTTTTAGAAATATTAATTATTATTATGATTTGAAGCCTTCATTTTTGATGTCAACAATCTTGAGAGTTCTTTTGGAAGGTACTGTCAGCACAAATTTACTTCTTGTTGTTTAGTTTATTTTTTCTTTTATTCAGTAAGCTAAACTGTAAAGGTATAAAAAAGGCAAAGTGAGAGACATTAAAAAAAACAAAAAGGAAATAAACATTAAGCTAGACAAACCCAAAGGCCTAGATAACTCACTATATTTGATCCTCTACCAGGCACTGTGGACAACAGCTATAAATGACACTTTGTTTATTCACTAAAAATGTATTGGTGCTGCCCCAGAATCATGTTAGCTGCTGGGAATATGATTATGAGTAAGACACACGGCCCTTGCCCTCATAAGACAAAGTTGAGTGTGAAGATTATGTATATATTGGGTGTGGGATAATTAAACCAACAGGAACAAAATGGAAAAATGCTCTCATGGAAAAGTGCCAGATGCTTTAAAAGCTCATAGTTGTCACCCAACTCAATGAAAGTTGGAGTGGGAAAGCTTCCACAGGAGGTAACATATAAACTGAATTTTTTAAGGACAAGTAGGAATTGAGTAAACACAGTAAGAGGTGAGGAGCATGATACACCTCTGACTATGTCATACCCATCAACATCTAATCCATCAACAAATTCCATTAATTCTATCTCCTGAATCTGTCTACACTCCTTCCCTATCACTTTCAGTACCTCGGGTCAGGCTACTGCTGTTTCCTGCCTGGACTAGGGCAAAGGCCTAAATGGTCTCCCTGCAACTAGCTTTGCTCCTTATAATCCACCTGTCACCTCACAAGACAATCGAGAATATAAAAGTATTATTATTAGTTCTCCCTTTTTATTGAATTTATTGGGGTGACACTGGTTAACAATATTATACAGGTTTCAGGTGCACAATCCTACAATACATAATCTATACACTGTGTGTGTTTTCAATAGTTAAGAATATTTTCTTCAAATTTATAAGAGACCCACTGAAGTTACAGGATATAAAATATAGTTTTCCTGTATTTTTAAAATAAAAATTCATTGACTAGTAAAAAAAACCAGATGGATTAATCTGTCAGTATAATTTTAGAAGTGACTTCGGCTAAGCTTTTTAAAACATACAAAAATTTGCAGAATGCAAGGGAAAAATGCCAAATGACTACTTTTAAAGGATGAGCTGCCTGAATAAAAAAGTTCAAATAAAAACCAAACCAAACCACAAGCCACACCAGAACAGCAGCTGTGTTTATATTTTCTTTGTTGAATGGTGCTAACAGGTCTATGTTACAGAATCCAGGGAGCAATTATTCTAAAGAATAAGTAACAACCCACAGAGTCTCATGTTACCTGAGAATTAGCAGAAGTCTAGTACAGTAGATAGAACATTGATTCCAATCTTTATTATACTATCATATATTTATGGGCAATTAGTAACTGTGAAATACTCAAGATACACTCTTCTCATAGGAGAATAAATGTGACCACAGCAATAAAACACTGGAGATTCTCGAAGGCAGGCACTGGTTGACGTTATGGTACTACAGACTATACAGAAGAGAGAGGATGCTGATCTATCTTCTTTTTTTTTCTTTAAAGATTTTATTTATTTATTTATCTTCAGAGGGGAAGGAGAGAGGGAGAGAAACATCAATGTATGGTTGCCTTTCGTATGTCCCCTGCTGGGAGTTGGCCTGCAGGGAACTGGCCTGCAACCCAGGCATGTGCCCTGGCTGGGAATCGAACCGCGATCCTCTGTTTCGCAGGCCCGTGTTGATCTATCTTCTTATACCAGGCCTTACTCTGTACAAACCACTACCTCAGAACTCACAGGAACAGAAGCACAGAAATGGTGAATGGAACTAACATTTACTATTTAGTATACATAATGTTCTTAGTAAGGCAATAATCCTCTTAGGACAGATATTGCCATTTTACATGTGAGGAAACTTAAGGCCAGAGAAGGGAAATTATTCACCACTAGATAATGAACTTTGAAATTATGTTTAGGTGATTTCAAAGTGTATGCTGCTATTTGGGTTTCAGTTATGGCCAGGTAACACTCACTGGTGGTGAGTAAGACTTGAATGGGTTCTAAAGTTACACTGGATTCAATTTCTTGCTGCCTCAATTAGTGGTTGTGTGTCCTTGAGAAGTTTAATCTCACTGAACCTCATCTCCCCCCATCCCTGGCCATTTGTTAAACTGTGATAATGGTATATATTTTGTCAGACTGTTGTATTAGACAAGATGATATATGAAAAACACATAAGCAAAAAGATTTGCCCAGTAAGCACCCAGTAAATGTTAAATATTACTATTAATAAACCTGTAATGTATACATATACACAAGAAGCTTTACAAAGCTGTGCAAACCCGAAGAGCTGAAACTTGAAGGAAGCATTGGTAACACAAGGATCACTGATGAGTGTGGAATAGTACTGAGTGGCTCAGAACCCGGTACTGGCTCAGTAGCTGGTACTTTTGCACCTGCTTCTAGTTCCCCAGACTCCTAATATTCCTATTTAAATGGTCAGCTATCTATAGCTCAGGTGTGAGGAATCCCTTGCTGTGTGTGCCCCAACCCCACAATCCCATGTTTTTGGAGAGATATCTGCTTGTGCTAGGTTCTAGGCTAACTATGCTATGAAAATAAAGGCAAATAAGATAGATGTCTTCCACCCTGGCTTGTGTAGCTCAGTGGATTGAGTGTGGGCCTTCGAACCAAAGGATCGCAGTTGGATTCCCAGTCAGGGCACATGCCTGGGTTGCAGGCCAGTTCCCAGCAGGGGACACACAAGAGTCAACCACACATTGATGTTTCTCTCCCTCTCTCCTTCCCTTCCCCTCTAAAGATAAATGAATAAAATCTTAAAAAAAAAAAAGACAGATGTCTTCCCTTTGGCTGTTGAAGGACACAGTTTATTGGGGAAAGACAAAACACAGGAACAACTTTAACAGTGGAAAACTGTTATAAGACAACACATGAACTTTGGAAAAGTCACAAGAAATCTGCAACTGCCTAAGGCATCACAGAGGTGAAATGTAAGAACACTGTAGAGTAGTAGGGATTTTGCAGAGAAGGGGTGGCTTGAGCATGGGAAAGCTAGATGAGGAGGGTGTTTTAGATTATCATGAGTATGTGTGCAAAGTCTAGACCATGAAAGAACATAGCCTGTTACCAGTAATACCAGTTGTTTTTTATTGCCGGAGTCTGAAGTGCACGAGAAAAGGTAAGGTGTATGACAAGGAAAGTGGGGTTGGACAGAGGCAGGCCGGGCCACAAGGGTGGGCAGAGTCCATATTAAGAAGTTCAAATTTTTCACAGTACATCCTAAGTAAAAGTGAGTCTCTAAGAAGTATTTTGAGCAAAGAAATGGCATTAAACTTTTTCAGTTCAGATTTCTTTAAAACTTTGCTTTTCAAATATAGGATATAACCAAATGAACACTAAACCAAGGTGTAAAAATATCATCCTAATTCCCTGAATTTGGAGAAAAATCCCTAAAGCTAATCAGTCAGCGCATACACCATTTAAAGGAAAAGAACCTTTATGCTATAAATAATTAAATGTTAATAAAGAAGGTGGAATTATCCAAACCTAAGTGTATAATCTAAAGGAAAATAACTTATTTGAAAATTTAAAAATCACTATAAAACACTTAAAAACAAATCTGCATTTTGGAGGTTTGAGGTCACAAAACTGTATCTGCTAAAAATAAAACACTTTAAGAGCCAAGAGCACTCTATTGAGCCTTTGAGTTCAGAATGCCAGGACTAAATGTCCACTTGCTGACAAATGCCAACTATTCAGCACTCTTAAGAAATACTGGTTTTGCTTATCCTAAATTTTTATATACTATTGATAAGTTATTTCAATGGGGCAATCTTGTTTTCTTAAAGAGTATATATAATTCAGCCACCCTGGATAGTGTAGCTCAGTGGATTGAGCGCGGGCCTGCAAACCAGAGGATGGTGGTTCGATTCCCAGTCAGGGCACATGCCTGGGTTGCAGGCCAGTTCCCAGCAGGCAACCATACATTGATGTTTCTCTTCCCCTCTCCTTTCCTTCCCCTCTAAAGATAAAATAAATAAAATCTTTTTAAAAAGAGTATATATAATTCATAATTTACCCTTTTTTTTGAGGAGTCCTCATTATAAAACTCATTGCCGCACTATACTAAAACACAATATAGTAAAGCTCTTTGGTATTATTGAAGAGTCTGAGGATATTTTTGGCCCTGAAACCAACAACCCCAGGCTGGAGATGGTGCTTTTTAAAAATGCTCCCAGGGCTATGTTTTCTAGCAGCCAATGGTCATGCTCAGCTGTGGCCAGCCTGCCGGATAACAGCAGCCTCCTTTCTATTATTCACTTCAATTCAGCAACAACACTTGACTACCATTCTGTAAGTCTATAAACGAAAGGCCAACAGACCAAATGATGGTATGAAAACTTTTCCTTGTATGGATTTTTGAAGTACAAAATATGTAACATATACTTTGCTGATCAGAGATTATTTTTTTACATCCTTGTTGGGATATCAAAATTACTAATTTGGGCAGGTGGCATCGAAAGTCTTTGGTTCTTAGAAAGCCTGGACCTGCATTTGTTTCTTGGTGGGGATTGGGTGAGCATTAGCTGTCCACGTAGAGCACATGGTGCTGCTCAGCAGGACTGAAGGTACTCTGGAGTACAAAATAAGGGCAGAAATGGACAGAAAATTGTCTCCGACGCTCCACTCTCATTTGACTCTTACAGGGGATGACTTCGTAATACATTGGTCAATGTAAATTTTGAACATTTGAAATGCACTCTTTCAGTCCAAGATGACAATGACATTTTGAGAATTTGCTTTTTAACTCTTAAATCGAAAGCCCTTCTTCACTTAGAAGGGTATTTCCAGATTTCATCACTTAAAGCAAAGTCTGTCACACTATGGTCCACAATGAAAATCCAGGCTTTTGTAAACAAAATTTAATTGGGACACAGACAATAAAGTCCATTTACATTTTATCATTGATGCCTTCGCACTATAACAAGAGTTGAGCAGGTGCTATAGAGACCACGCGGCTTGCAAAGCCTAAAATATTTACTGCCTGGCCTGTTAACAAAAAAAGTCTGCAGATCTCTAATAAGACATTAGAAGGACCTGATATAAATGGGAGAATTTTCTTAGTGCACAATGCCTAATAAGTTATCCCCAACCTTACCTTACAACTATATTTCTATACATGCAATCTAAGTCCTTTGGAGGAAAAACAAACACTAGTTTTAGCCAGTGAAGTTAAAAATCTTGAAATAGGAAAGTCTCTCAGAAGTCACTTATTAGATATTTTTCACTGTTGAACATTCATTACTTTCATTACTTTTTAGTGATATAAAAAATTTCTGTGGGGTACTCGTAAAGTTATTCCTAACGGTTGTTATTCCTAAACTTCATTTCATCAGTTCTGTCTGACTTCTGTATTTTTTTCACATACCTGACAGTGACAAGAATTTTCCCTAGGTCTCTTTACCCCTCAAATTACTTTCACCATAATTAAAGTAAGATAGTTTATCATCATCTTTGTCATCACTGGATGTGTTCCTTTGTTAATACTCATCTCAAAATGCAGCAACCAAAATCTAGTACAATACTCTAGAGTCAGTATCACCAAGACAGAGTACAGAAAACTATGACTTGGATTATGTCTCTATAAATACAGCCTAACACTGCAGAAACTTTGTTGACTTATTTTAAAACAAACATAAAGTGATTGAAGGGGGAAAATAGGGTCAAATACATGGTGACTGAAGGAGACTAGACTTTGAGTGGTGAGCACATAATGTGATATACACATGATAACCGAGTATATGAGACTGGTCCAGAAAGTATCCAGCCATGTAATAAGAAAAATAGAGACATTTATTGAAGAAGATATAGGAAACATTGTACACAGGACAATGATGCTTCAGTCCTCTTCAAAGTAGGCACCTTGAGACCTCACACAGTTCTCCCAATTGCCATCAGCTGCCCCATTTTATTTTCCTGAATCTCTTCAACAGTCTGAAATCTCTTCCCTTTCAAAAGTGATTTTAGTTTTTGGAAAAGACAGAGGTCACGGGGTGAGATATCTGGGCTGTAATAGGGGCAACCCAGGTGATTTGATGCTTCACCTAAAAGCACTGCATGAGATGTGATGCATGAGCAGGTGTGTTGCTGTGATGAAGTTGCCAATGACCAGTTGCCCATAGCTGCAGCCTTCTGAATCATCCAAATAGTTTCCATGGAGGAATGTTCAAGCTTAAGGCAAAATTTGATGCAGATCTGCTGCTCTTTTTGCTCAGTCATTTTGAATGTGACAGTACACATGCTCACCAATCAGCACCTACTGCCCCCACTGACTAGATCAGTAAACTCATCATTGTTCAGGTATGTGCCTTCCAGTTCACTATCAGGTTACATCGATGTTGTGCAAACTGTTCTTATTATATTAACAACAACTGGACTTTTTCTGGGTAGACCTCACATATATAATATATAGACCTGTATACTTAAAATTGATGTAATCTTATTAATCAATGTCAGCCCAATATATTCCATTAAGAATATACATAGAATGTATTTCAGATAATTTAAATTCATGTTTCAATTTCCAAATTGTAATATGTTTAAACTAGTTATTAGTATTTAAATATCAATATTATAAGTGCACCAGAAAAATCATTAAAATAATAAAGTTATATTGAACTGTACACTTGCAAATTTAGGGGATTATCTATATTGACTCCACTGGCAGCTTAATCATCTCAACCAGCTACAATTTGCTAAAATAAGCAGATTGTATTTTCTAGGTATCTATGCTCTATAAATATAGAAGCTGCATAAATGTTTGTTGAATGACCAAAGGTTTCACAAATACTTACATCTAATTTAACTGACACAGTTATAAATATGTATATTTAGATATATGTTGACAAAATATTTTCCATCCTCATTCTAAGACAGTTCAACAAGAAAACATTAATATGTAGTTTTGTGGCTAACTCAGTTGCATCTCTTTATTTGCTCATTAACTAGAAAATAATATTTCCTTTTTTCAAAATTACCAAATAAATCTTTAGTTTAGTATGATTTAGAATAAGAGAATAAAATGTGCCTTTAAACTTGCTGTAGAAATAACATGATTATCATCTGGATTAATAATTCTACGGTCTGATTACTCTCCTTAAATGTTACTTTAAATATTTCCAGATTTAATTATTCCTTTTTAAAATGCTACCCAGCCTGTTACATGTATTTCTATGATTATACCTTAATGTATCCCTATTAAAATTATCGACATCCATGTTTGGCTTCCTGCTAGACTGTGAACTTTTCCAAGATAGGACCTTGTCTGAGGTCACCATAGTTCCAGAGGATAGAGGAATGAGTAGGAAAACTAAACTGTTGAAAATATCTCAGGGAAAATGTAACGAGGGCCTGCTGAACAAAGAGAAGTAGTAATAGTGATAGCAGAAAAGAGGTGGATAAAGATGCCTTGTAAGAGACAATCAAAAGTATTGAGAGAATAATTGGATGTGAATATAAAAAGCATGATTTTAAATAAATTTCACTGCAGTGGATACTCATGGGAAGCTAGTGTCTTTCAGGACAATTTTTCTGGGACCCAGCTAGAGCCTCTAAAATTCTCTTCCTCTAAGAGTCACTATGCTGTTGCTGGAGTGAGTCCAAGGGAACAGCTGTAATGTACACTTGCTCTGGAAAGATGCGTATTATCCATTTCTTTCAAAGTGCTGTCCTTCACTGACCTTTAGAAGCTGACCATGAGAAAATAGTTTTAACTCATCCTTTTCAGTGATTCATAACAAGTTCAGGATGGAAAATCGTTTTCATGACTAGTATGTAAGAAAACTGAAATTCCTTTAGTAGGGGATTCAATTTGTTTTCACTGTTAAATTCATAGTGTGATATGAAAGGTGCTACAAAAATACATTTCAAAGATTGAATGTATTATTTAAGACAAGGGTGCCCTAATACCAGGTCCATGGACAGGCTTAGAAAGAGTCTGTGCTAATGAATTTTAAAAAATAATGACAAACGATTAAGATCTAAGTCAGTAATGTCCATACCAGTGTAGACTTTGGTTGTATCAGTAAATGTGAACATGGATTCTATTAAGGTTAGGTTAAAAGAATCTAGCGTGACTAGCAGAATCAAAATTGGTAAACAAACCTAAGAGCCAGTAATGAAATGCAGTTTAATAAATAATTAATCTTAGATTATTACATTATAAATTTTAATCAGAAAAGAACACAGTTTCCTTGTAAAATGGTTACAAAGTAGTCTCTTTTAAGGGGGGTGGGGAGAGAGAACCCTAAGATATTTAAGTTCGGCAATCGTATCTACGTTTAAGGACCAAAAGTATATATATTTCAACATGACAACGAAAACAGAAGGTTAATTATGCACCTGATTGCCTCCATGGAAATTTAATCAATGAAGTCAGTGAAAAGACTAGCTAAGCAAGGAAGACATGCTACTTACTATAAGGGATAGATAATATGAAAAGGTTCTTGAAATGTTACTCCAATTTCCTGCTAAGCAAAAAACTTTAACTCCCATAGAACATAAAGAGAAAACGTCCCGAAAGATCAACCTTCTACAAGTAAAAGTTTATAAGCAAACTTACTACCGATGATAAAACCAAAGGACTGAGATGCCCAGTCCTTTGTAACTCCCCTTGACAAATGAGACCCATGCCCCACATACTTTGGGAATCAAATCCATTTATTACCTGGAATCACACAAACGATGCCAACCACACATTGTTCCTTTCTTGATTGATGGGTTCACTTAAGAAAAAGTATAAAAGGGCTATACTTTTCAGCTTAAAGTTAGCATCAAAACGAACTCACTCCTCTCTTTTTCTTTCAAAAGCTTGGGGGCTTCACCAAAAGTAACTTCACTCTTTCTTTCCCTAATGAAGCTAATACCATTCTGGACTTGGTTGATTTGTAAAATAGTTATTTCCTGGCTGCTGGTTACTTAAGGATAAAGAAGAGACAAGAGAGTATATCACCCAGGGCCCAGCTAGATAAATTCATGAAGAGTTGAACAATATCTAGATTAAACATTTTAATTAAATTAAGAACATCTATTGGCCCTGGCTGGTGTAGCTCAGTAGATTGAGCACGGGCCTGCGAACCAGAGGATCGTGGTTCGATTCCCAGTCAGGGCACATGCCTGGGTTGCAGGCCAGTTCCCTGCAGGCCAACTCCCAGCAGGGGAACGCACAAAAGGCAACCATACATTGATGTTTCTCTCCCTCTCTCCTTCCCCTCTAAAGATAAATAAATAAATAAAATATTAAAAAAAAGAACATCTACAAAAAGGCAAAGTGTTTTCCAGTTTACTTGCCTCAATTCTTTTACAGACCTGTAATAAACAACCTGAGGGCAAGATATTTCCATAAATCATCAGAAATGAGAATTTCTCTCTGAAGTTTATCAAGTGGCTTTTCCTTTTTATTTCTTTTTGCTATAATGTAATGCCTTCATAAGCCTTCCCAGGGTTTAAAATACTTCAATTGTTTTCTTTCAAATCTTCCCACTACTATGGGTGAGGGTGGATGAAATTTTGGAAAACAACTGCTTCACATTCTCTCTCTTCATCAAAAATGAACCTTATTGCCCTGGCTGGTGTAGCTCACTGAGCATGGGCCTGAGAACCAAAGGATCGTGGTTTGATTCCCAGTCAGGGCACATGCCTGGGTTGCAGGCTAATTCCCAGGAGGGGATCCATGGGAGGCAATCATACATTGATATTTCTCTCCCTCTCTCCTTCCCTTTCCCTCCTAAAGATAAATAAATAAAATCTTAAAAAAAGGAACCTTACTTATGTCATGGAATGAAGACAATCTAGTCAAGTATTATTCATTCCAGTGGTACCTGTCCCTTGTTCAGATGCATTAAAACTTGTCTGCACTCTACTGATAAATTTAATGGTCTTTCTTCACAAAGGCGAATAGGTGAGTCTTGCATACCAACCCTATACTGTTCTTATAAGCAAAGTAGAACTTAGGTCAGCTACAGGTCTCTCAGTGGAAACTATCACTCTATTTCCTTGCCCAGAACAGGTAGTTTGTGTCCAAAGAGAAAGAAAAATAACCCAAAATATGTCAATATAGTAGATTTTTCAGTTTAGTCCAGTGCAATAAAGATGGAGCTAGCAACTTTGATTGGGGCTACTAGCAGACACAATATATTCACTTAAGTGCATCCAGATATAGTTCATAGGTCTCTTTGCTTTGGAATATTATTCTTTAAAAAAAATAAACAATTAAGCCTTTTGGTCCAGTTCTTTTTTTTTTTTTTTAGATTTCATTTATTTACCTTTAGAGGGGAAGGAAAGGAGAGGGGGAGAGAAACAATGTATGGTTGCCTCTTGTGCATCCCCCGCTGGGAACTGGCCTGCGACCCAGGCATGTGCCCTGACTGGGAATAGAACT
Source organism: Sturnira hondurensis (assembly GCF_014824575.4). Classification (NCBI taxonomy): domain Eukaryota; kingdom Metazoa; phylum Chordata; class Mammalia; order Chiroptera; family Phyllostomidae; genus Sturnira; species Sturnira hondurensis. The sequence goes on from NW_028077910.1 coordinate 15,524, forward strand.
GCAACCCTCTGGTTCGCAGGCCCGCGCTCAATCCACTGAGCTACACCAGCCAGGGCTAAGATTCTCTGTTTTTAACCTTTTGCATTTTTGTTATGATGTCTACATCTATGGTGTAGGCCTCTCTGGGTTCATCTTGTTTAGGATTCTCTGTGCTTTCTGGACCCACATGTCTATTTCCTTCCCCAAGTTAGGGAAGTTTTCTGTCATTAGTTTTTCAAACAGGTTTTAAATTTCTTGCCTTTTCTCTTCTCTTTCTGCTACCTCTGTGATGTGAATGTTGGAACACTTAAAGTTGTCCCAGAGGCTCCTTATATTAATCTAATTTTTATGGATTTTTTCTTTTTGTTGTGACTGGTTTTTATTTGTTCCCCTATGTTTCAAATCATTGATTTGATTCTTGGCTTCATCAACTTAACTGTTGATGCCCTGAATATTGTTTATTTCAACTAGTTTATCCTTCATTTCTGACTAGAGCTTTTTTATGCTGTTGAGGTTCTCATTAAGTTCATTGATCATCCTTATAAACAGTGTTTTGAAATCTATATCGAGCAGATTGCTTATCTCCACCTTGTTTAGTTCTATTTCTGGAATTTTGTTCTGTTGCCTATTTTTATTTTTTAATTTTGTATTGTTTACTCTATTACAGTTATCCCAATTTTTCCCTTTTGCCACCCTCCACCCAGCCTACCTCTTACCCACAGTCAATCCCCTCTCCACTGTTTATGTCCATGAGTCATTCATACATGTTCTTTTACTAGTTCCTTCCCCTTCCTTCTCCTATTTCCTCCGTCCCTCCTTCCCTCCTTCAGCTGTCAGTCTGTTCCATATTTACAAGTCTGTTTCTATTTTTCTCGTTAGTTTATTTTGTTCATTAGATGCCAGTTATAGGTCAAGTAATATGACATTTGTCTTTTACTGACTGGCTAATTTCACTTAACTATAATCTGCAGTTCCATCCATGCTGTCACAAATGGTAGCACTTACTTCTTTCTTTCTGCTGTATAGTATTCCTGTTGCATAAATATACCATGGTTTTCTAATACACTTATTTACTGATGGGCATTTGGGCTGTTTCCAATACTTAGCTATTGTAAACAGTGCTGCTATAGATGTTGGGGTGCTTAAATTCTTTTGACTTGGCGATTTAGGAGTCTTAGGATATATTCCCAGCCGTGGAATTGTTGGGTCATAAGGCAGTTCCACGTTTAATATTTTGAGGAAATTCCATACTGCTTTCCACAGTGGCTGCACTGGTCTGCATTCCCACAAACAGTGCACTAGGGCTCCCTTTTCTCCACATCCTTGCCAGCACTTGTTTGATTTATTAATGACAGCCATTCTGACAGGTGTGAAGTGATATCTTATTGTGGTTTTAATTTGCATCTCTCTGATGACTAGTGATGTTTAGCATGTTTCCATATGCCTATGGGCCACCTGTAAGGCCTCCTTGGAGAAGTAGCTATTCAGGTCCCTTAACCATTTTTCACTTGGGCTGTTTGTCTTCCTAGTGTTGAGTCTATAGGTTATTTATATATTTTGGAGATTAAACCCTGTCTGATGTATCACTGGCAAATATATTCCTATACAACTAGTTCCCTTTTCATTTTGATGATGGTTTCTTCAGCCATGCGAAAACTTTTAAATTTGATACAGTCTCACTTGTTCATTTTTTTCTTTTATTTCCCTTGCTCTAGAAGATGGAGATATATATATATCGCCTCCCTGATATGAATGCACTATATTCAAAGAATATATTTTGATATATATACACATATATGTATGTATATATATATACATAAAATAAAAAATACTGCTATGTACAATGTTTAAAATTTTACTGTCTATGTTTTCTGCTAAGACTTCTATGGTACCATGTTTTATATTCAAGCCCTTTATTCATTTGGAGTTTATTCTGGTGTATGGTGTACGTTGGTGGTCTAGTTACATTTTTTTTGCATGTATCAGTCCAGTTTTCCCAACACCATTTATTGAAGAGACTATTTTTACTCCATCATATGCTCATGACCCCTTTGTTGAATACTAACTGACCATACAGACATGGGTTTATTTCTGGGTTCTCTATTCTGTTCCACTGATCTATGTGTGTTCTTATGCCAGTACCAGACTGTCTTGATTACAGTGGTCTTGTAGTGGGCTCAGAAAAGGAACAATGGCCTCTGCCAGAACTTCTGTCTGGGAGAAAGCTGCCCCCCAGTTCTCACCCTCATGTTGGACAATTCAGCTCCTCCTTGTACCTATTTGGCTTTTGAGCGCTGCCCTGCTGGAATTCAGAGGCAGTAAGTCCGTGCATGACCCCTTTAAGAGGAACTGCATGAGACTCTAGAAGTTTTTGTCTTCTAGATCCTCCATTGCCCCTGGTTTTTACAGCCAGAAGTAATGGAGACTTAACTTCCTGGCACTGGAACCCAGGGTTTGGGGGCACCTGGTGTGGGGCTGGGACCCACTGCTCTGGAGATATACTTCCTGATTTTTATCTGCCACATGGGGGTGTGGAACCAGCCCATTCTGCCTCTCCTACCAGTCTAGATGGGGTTTCTTCTTTCAGTCTGTAGTTGTAGGACTTCCATTCACCTTAATTTCTGGCAGTTCTGAGTAATGGTTGTTCCATAGTTTAGTTGTACTTTTGATGCGGTTGTGCAAGGAGGCCAGCTTTGTTTACCTATGCTGCCATCTTCTCTGAAAGTCTGGAGTATTACTTGAATGTGTGTATCAACCTTACACAGGGGCCATGATAGTCTTCTGTTGTCATTCCAATTTTGGAAGTATGTTTTGTGGAAACAGGTACTATTCAATGAACTTTTAATAAAAAAGTAGTGTCCTTTAACACTAAAAAGACCTTACTTTTAGTTTCATTCATACCAAGGCATAGTCCCTAATAGCTACATTACATAATTAAGCATCAGTGGAATACAGAGTCATGAAAATATATTTTACTTTCAAGGTATTTAATATACAACCAGGACTAGATTAGACTGCAAAAATCTGGCTTGTATTTATTGAGTAGCCTTGGTTTTCATATCAATACTCAGGTCCCTGACATTTTTGTCCAGTTGCTGGCATTTATCTCCCCTTGCTATTATCCTCTGCCCCTAAATCACAATTTCAACCTTTGTTTTTGACTTGATTTTTTTTTCTTAGAGGTCATTATTGTAATCTCTTCAAGAAGTGTTTCCTCTTATACTGTACCTATTGATATATTACTGGCATTCTTACAAATTGATACAAAGCAAAGAATATATAGTGCATTTTATATTAAGTTTACTATATTCAAAGAATATATTGTGAATTTTATGTCACAAAATTTCAGTTACACTAATCACCTATTTTTAATCTACTCATTCCAAATGCCAATTTATTGGCCAAAGCAAGTATTCCCCATTTTAGTTAAGCAGATAAATTCCTAAAGAACTACTTGCAGATATGTTCCATTTTCTTCAAACTACATTCCAATGAATGTAAGATATATATTATTTTTTCAGTGAACACTACATAAGTATACCCATAGGTAACAAACACTACATTTCAAGAAGGATGCTATAGCATTCGATGAAAGACACGAAATAAAGTAGGAATTTTATTTTAAAACTTTCTTTCTAAATGATAAAGACCAAACAATAACATTATATTCTGATGTAATTATTTGCCATCTGCTTCATTCTGGTAGTAAAAGAATGTTTCAAAAAAGATTTTATTTATTTTTAGAGAAAGGGGAAAGGAGGGAGAAAGAGAGGGAGAGAAACATTGACATGGGAAAGAAACATCAGTCGGCTACCTCTCACCCACCCCCCAACTGGGGACCTGGCCCGCAACCCGGGCAATGTGCCCTGACCAGGAATCAAACTGGCAACCTTTGGATTGCGGGACGATGCCCAACCCACTGAGCCATACCAGTCAGGCCCAGAATATTTTAATATTACACTAGTGATGGTGAAAAATTTCATTGTGAGCAATTATTTATCAGCTTCAATAGTGATTTATCATCCTTCAGTATTAGATCTCTGGTAAAAGGATTACTTCACTAAATTAGAAAAATGTGAAGTAATGCAGAAGAGCAAAGAAACACAGATCCTCCAGCAGTGCAATCAGAAAGAGGATAGCTTAATTTTAATACAACTATCACCTCACCAAGATGTGAAGAGAAGTAGTCCTACGAATGACAGTAACAACAAGGTAGAATCACAAATATTCTAAAAGGGTGAACTTTTTTTTAACCAATACACTATGGGCAAGGTACTTCAGAACACACTTAACAATGGGAGAGAAGTATTACTAGATGGTCTTTATTTTGCCCTTTCAAACATTTACCATTCACTTATACTTGATGTAGTACAGTGTACCAAGTATCTGGGAAATTATAGTTACTGTACCTTAAAATGAGGTCAATGAGAATGACATACTGAAATGAGTGTAATTGTGTGAAAACAACAACATAAATGACCAGTAAGTGGAATATTAACATTGGTATTTGCTGATGCTATTATGTCATCAGTTGACCACCTAAGGCAAGCAATTAAACAATAAAATTACCTTATAATAATGCAGTAAGTTAAAGGGCTTCCTTAAAAATGTATCAACTGATGGAAACTTTTACCCTGGTTATTTAATATAAGCCATGAAACTATTATCCCAAGAACTGATATGACTCATCAGATAATTTTAATAAAATTAAAATAAAGGCACAGAGATATACAAAAGTTTGAAAAGGGGAACTTAAAGAACTAAAATTTTAAACCTTCCCTGTGGAGTAGTACCCCAAGAAAGGAAATGACCACAAAAGTTGCAAAAGTAAAGAGATAAAGGAAATCCCTAGATTAGAGAGAGCTACTATTGGGGTTATTAACAAAGACTTTCGTGGGACTGCCCGATAATGGCTATTATAGAGATGGATACAGGATGGGGAATTCTGGTATGATGAAAACTCACAGAGCATCTATTATGGTACATAAAGAGCACAGTTCTAGTTCTTAAAGTTCTTAAAGTTAAAGTTCTAGTTCTTAAATTGGAAGACTAAGTTAAACCAAACTAGAACATAAGCTTTTAACTTCATCTGGTCAATACTAATAATCTCTACCTGACAGTTGCTTTCAGATCTAATGTGATAATTTGATACTCTCAAACCAATTTTTTTTAAGATTACTAGATGAGTTATTTTTTTAAGTATTTTTAATTGATTATGCTATTACAGTTTTCTCCATTCTCCCCTTTTTCTTGCCCCTCTGCCCTGCCCCCACAACACTCCAGCATTTCCCACCCCCCCAGTCTTAGTTCATGTCCATGGGTTGTACACAGAAGTTCTCTGAATCCTCTGTTTCCTATACCATTTTTATCTCCCCCTGTCTATTTTATGCTGACTAACTATGCTTCTTTTCCCTGTACCTTTCCCCCGCATTCCTCCCTTCCCCCTCCCCACTGAAATCCCTCCATGTGATGTCCATTTCTTCGATTCTGTTCCTGTTCTAGTTGTTTGCTTAGTTTTGTTTTTGTTGTTTTTCTTTTCTTTTAGGTTCATTTGTTGATAGTTGTGAGTTTGTTGTCTCTTTACTGTTTATATCTTTGATCTTCCTTTTCTTAGATAAGTCCCTTTAACATTTCATATAATAATAGATTGGTAATGATGAACTCCTTTAACTTGACCTTATGTGGGAAGCCCTTTATCTGCCCTTCCATTCTAAATGATAACTCTGTTGGATAGAGTAATCTTGGATATAGGTCCTTGCCTTTCATGACTTGGAATACTTCTTTCCAGCCCCTTCTTGCCTGCAAGGTTGCTTTTGAGAAATCAGCTGATAGCCTTACGAGCACTCCTTTGTAGGTAACTGTCTCCTTTTCTCTTGCTGCTTTTAAGATTCTCATCTTATCTTTAATCTTGGGTAACTTAATGATGATGTGCCTTGGTGTGTTCCTCTTTGGGTCCAACTTCTTTGTGACTCTCTGAGCTTCTTGGACTCCCTGGAAGTCTATTTCCTTGGCCAGATTGGAGTTTTCCTTCATTATTTGTTCAAATAAGTTTTCCATTTCTTGCTTTTGTTCTCCTCCTTCTGGCACCCCTGATTTTGATATTAGAATGTTTAAAGTTGTCCTGGAGGTTCCTAAGCCTCTCTTCATTTTTTTCTGAATTCTTGTTTCCTCATTCTGTTCCAGTTGGATGTTTATTTCTTCCTTTTGTTCCAAATCGTTGCTTTGAGTCCTGGTTTCCTTCCTGTCACTGTTGGTTCCCTGAACGTTCTGCTTTATTTCACTTTGGGTATCCTTCCTTTGTTTTTTATTTTTCGACCAAGCCCAATCAGATCTGTGAGCATTTTGATTACCAGGGCTTTAAATTCTCCATCAGAGAGGTTGGCGATCTCCTCCTTGCTGTTCTCTTTCTGGGGCTTTGCTGTGTTCTTTCATTTGGGCCATATTTCTTTGTCTTGGCACAGCTGATAGGTTGTAAGGGGGAGGGGCCTCCCCCACCTTCACCAGGGTGGGGCAACCCTCTTTGCTGTGCTGCCTGTGGGGGAGGGGCCAGAGAAGGAACAATTTAGCTTGCCTGCTCATCTCTAGCACACTTTTCAATAAACTCCTGTGTGAGACTGGGAGTATCTCCCACCGATGCAATCCCAGCTGTAGTCCACAGTCACCTCTGAGTCTCAGTTTCCCCTTAAGTTGGCCCCTCCTGCACCGTCTGCCCCCAAGGCTGCCACGTTGCTGCGGTTTTTCTGAGTCAGTCAAAGTGGTCTGCCACCTTACCAGTCTGGTTGTTCTGGTTGATTTTATCCTTAATTCCTTGGTTGTTGGAGTTGTACGCAGTTTGATTTTCTGGCGCTTTTGGCTGTTTATTGATTTTAGATTGGTTGTTATCCTCCTTTTAGTTGTATGAGGAAGCAAAGGGTTTCTACCTATGCCTCTATCTTCTTAAACCAATTTTTAAAAAAATTTTGTTAATTTTTAGAGAGAGGGGAAGAGAGGGAGAGAAACACTGATGTGAGAAAGAACCAATGATCGGCTGCCTCTTGTATGTAACCTGACTGGGGATCATACCTACAACTCAGGCATGTGCCCTGACCAGGAATGGAACCAGCAAATTTTCATTTTGTGAAATGAGCCCAACTAACTCAGCTGTGCTGGTCAGGGCTCCCACACCAATTTTCAGGGGCAAAAAAAAAAAAAAAAAGGAAGTCAAATTTATTTTCTGCCATAAAGCCGTCAAAATGATTGGTATTATTTTTTTAAGACAAAAGTATGGGTTCTTGGACATGGACAATAGGGTGAGTATTAACTGTGGGAGGGGGCTGTGGGTACAGCAGTGGACAGCAATGGGGGACAATTGTAATAGAAGAACAATAAAAAAAGTGTGGGTTCTATTTTATAGCATAATTGATGAAATTACAGTAATTAGCTTACTAGTTTAAAAATATACTTTCACATCTCTAGAAATTGACTGCCATATTTTGCTGTGCATAATGCATTCCCAGGTATAACATGCACCAATGGTTTTGGCCCAAAGTTTCAAAAATCTTTTGTTTTAATTTTTAACTCAAGTTTTTATTTACTTAAATTTAGATACTTATATTTTTGTATCATAAAGGGTATTATTTTTCATATGGATATTGTTATTGCTTTCTAGAATTACACTTTTAACACATAAGCATAAATAAAAGAATTAAAAACATTTGTATATAAATATGAAATTAGTACCATCCATGCATAATGTGCATCCTTATTTTCCCTCAAAAATTTGGGCAAAAAAGGTGCACATTATACACAGCAAAACACAGTAATTAAAACTTGTGTTAGGTCCCTTGTTAAAACTGGTTTCACAGTACTAGTGTTCTTACCTATCAGCGGTCTACTCACAATAGTATCACTAGCACTAAATCCAAATAACAGTGCTGTACTTATTACTGCACTTTAGTTTCCACAAAAGCAAAATTCTGAGAAAAGCATGACTCATTATCTTCAGGGTACAAAGAAAGAATGTTTCTTTGATCAGGATATGAAACATTGCCGAAACCAGCAATTTAGACTAGAAATTCCTTTTCTGAATAAGAGGAACAGAATGTTTCTTTTCTCCATGTGAATACTCCAAAACTAGCAGAACTGTCCATCTGTCTGCTTTTGTTACTCTCCTTATCTGCTGTGTGATGACAGAAAAACAACCTTTAGTCTAGCCATTTTCAGTCTCTGTTGCTTGTTTTTCTGTCCTGTCATGCTGTCATTTTCCCAGGACAAAATACACCCCCCCCCTCCTTGAGTATTTGATTCAGTATCTATTACAAAGTATCAATATGTATATCTCAATATACATAGAGAACATTCTAAAAGTGAACATTTCCCTAATGTTAATGTTAAAAAGTTCTCAGATTCATATTTTATATCTCATCTTAAAATACTTTTCTTATTAAAAAGTTAAAATTATGAAAGCAAGGACCTATGGTTACTATGAATAACTTAACTGAAGTCCCCCCTCTCACAATTCCCCACCCCAAAGTTAAAATAATCTTTTTATGATATTTTTCTGGCCTCTGTTCTTTTGTTGGTATCTCTTACTCTGTTACTCAAATGTGGGCATGTTTCATGACGTCACTGCTCTCTCAATCTTCAAGGTTAGAACCTCTGGAGTTCTCAACTTCTCTTGCACGATGTCATTTCCACCCATTAAATCACCCTCAGATTCATCACTTCATTTATTTATTTTTTTGGCCATCTTCTCTAACACTTTTAGACCCTAAAGAGTTCTCCTATGGAATACTCACCTGTTTCTAATTATACAAGTATTCATTAAGCAATTACTATCTATAAGACACTGGCAATTTAAGTGAAGGGATGGCTGATGGAAAAGAGAAGAAAAAAAATCCTACACGTATAAAAATGAAGGTGACGAGGAAAGAGTTCCGAACTTCATTATCAAAGCTGCAAGGTAGAAAACAGTAATCACAGGAGAAGGTGTGTGTGTGTTTAAGGGAGTTACCCTTAACAAATGAAAAGGATTTCTTGTAAGTACAGAATGAGGAGAAGGCTACAGCGAGTTAAGTAGGCAGTATGAACTGAGGCAAAAGGACTTGGAAGCATACATTATTCAATTTCTCCCTTCCCCAATTCATTATTCACCATGTCATTAGAATTGGCTACCTAAAATACATACCTAGTCCTACAGCTACCTAATTTAAATAATATGATGACTCTTTAGTATCTACAGATTATGTACAGCTGAAACTCAAAGTCTTACCATGACTGTGCTCTGCTCTTACTCTTTTTTAAAATCAGGCTCCAGGCTCTAATCTTACTGGATCAGTCTTCTTTGCCTTTGTAAATAGGATCTATGATCTCTTACCTCCGTTTCCATTTGTTGCCATTTCAATCATATTTAGCCTTTAAATTCAGCCCAAATGCCTTCCCTGTGGTCCCTTTATAGTCTTATTAAAATCCAGTTTATATATATATATATTATTCCAGATAAACTTTTGAATAATTTTGTTAAGTTTAAAAACAAAGATCAAAGAAAATGTTGGTATTTTGATTTAGAGCCTTTGATTTATACCACAGGGGGCAAACACAAGGCTCACAGGCTGAATCCAGCCGTACACCTTGTTTCTATCCAGCAGCAGCTAACTGTTAAGGAGCAGTTACATTTACACAGTCCTACAATTACATTTGGCCCTGTGAGGACAACTGAGAGCTTGATGTGGCCCTCCAGTGAAAATGAGTTTGCCACTCTACTAATTTAGGGAGAACTGACATTTTTACAAGTTATCCTTTCTATCCCAGTATGTGTTTCCACTTAGATCTAAGTCTATTTTTCAATGTTCCTCAGTACTTAATTTTTAACTGAATTATAATTAACATACAATGAACTGCATATATCTTCTATTAAATTTGATGACTTTTGATAACTTTTTACATCATGTAACCACCACATAAAATGAGATATACAAAATTTCTATTACCCCAAAACATTCCCTCATGCTCTTTCCCAATTAATTTCTGTCTCTGGCCCATGATAATAACATTTGATTTCTGTAATTACAGATGACTTTTGGTAGTTCTTGAATTTACATAAAGCAGATCGCACAGTGTATATACTCTTGTGTTTGGCTTCTTTTGCTTAACAACTGTTTTTGAGATTATCCAGGTTGTTAAAATATCAGTAACTGGTTCTTCTAAATCACAAAGTATTAATCCAAATATACTTGTTTATTTTCCAGTTGTTGAACATACAAGGTGTTTACACTTTTGGCTATGAACATTCTTACATCAGTTTTTTGTTTTTTGTTTAAGTGGACGTGTACTTTTATTTCTTCTGGTAAATAGTTAGGAGTGAAGTGTTGGGTTGTTCTCGGTGTGCAGACTGACTGCTTATCCTTTAAAAAGCCTGCGGGTAAAGTCATCCCTTGGTTGTGTCTAGGAACTTAGATGTTGAGAAGATTCCCACTCCTTGATAGGAGTGGCTCATTATGCCCAAACCATTCATGAAACAGTTCGGTTTCTGATGAATAGTTGCTTTCTCTCTGGAATCTGGGTATGTGCTAAGCAAAGGGACCAGCCTCTAATAAAATACGTGTGCACTGTCTCTGACCAATTTTCCTGGTTGGCTAATTTCACGTATGTTGTCTCAATTAGTCGTTGGGGGAATGAACTATCTTGTGTGACTCTACTGAGAGAGGACCCTTAGAGGCTTGCACCTAGTCTCTCCTGGATGTTTTCCCGTACAACTTTCCCTTTTGCTAACTGTGCTTTGTATCCTTTGCTGTAACCATGAGCATAGTTACATGCTGAGTGCTGAGTTCTCCTAGCAAACCACAGAACCTGTCTGTGGTCTTAGTGACCTGCTGACATATAATGTTCCATTTAATTTTTTAAGAAACTGCCTACTAGTTCTCCAAAGTAGTAGACCATTTTTGCATTCCTCCCAGCAATAAATAAGACTTGCAGTTGCTCTGTAACTTAATAACTACCCAGTTTTTTGTTTTTTTTTTTTAGCTATTCTAGTGAGTATGTAGTGGTATCTTCACAAATGAAAGCCATAGTGTTTTATTTTGTATTTACTGATGACTAATGATATTGAAATATTTTTTCATGTGCTTACTGGCTGTTTGTATATCTTCTCGGAAACGTCTGTTTGAGTCTTTTACCCATTTTTTATTAGGCAGTTGATTTTTAAAAAGTGTTGATTTCAGAGATACTTTATATATATTGTAAATTTTGGATACAAATTTTTTGTCACTTGTAAGTACTGAAAATATTTTCCTTCTTCTCTGGCATGTCTAGTCATTTTACTTATATTGTCTTTTTTTTTAAGATTTTATTTATTTATGTATCTTTAGAGGGGAAGGAGAGAGGGAGAGAAACATCGATGTATGGTTGCCTTTTTGTGCATCCCCTGCTGGGAGTTGGCCTGCAGGGAACCAGCCTGCAACCCAGGCATGTACCCTGACTGGGAATCGAACCGCGATCCTCTGGTTCGCAGGCCTGTGCTCAATCCACTGAGCTACACCAGCCAGGGCTTATATTGTCTTTTAATAAACAAAATATTTTAATTTTGATGAAGTCCTTTTATCCAATATATATTTTGTATGATTAGTGCTTTTTGTGTCCTATTCAAGAAATCCCTGCCTTCTCAGCAGAATTTTAAAAGCTATCTTCATATAAGTTTATTTCTTACTATGGCTTATTAAGTTTGTGTCTAGATAAGTGATCTTTTTTGTTAATTTTGTGAATGGGTTTTTCTTTTCCTTTATATAATTGGTTATTATTCATATAAAGAAAAACTGTGGTTTATTTATATATCAATGCTATAATACTGAGAAGCCACACAGAAGAAGATGTATAAGTATGACTGCATAGAAGTCTGAGATTTTGGTTTGGCAAAGTACCATACACCAAACTGAAAAACCATTGGCAAACTGGGATGATTTATTTGTAACCAAATGACAAGGGGCTAATTTGGGGGTAATTTACAAACAGCTTAGACAAGTCAGGAAAAAGATCAATTAAGAAAATATTACAAGTACACAGTTTGCAGGAAAGAAATTTAAATGGATATGTTTAAGAAAATAACTTAAATATGCAAATAAAAACAATGAATAATACATTCCTATTTTTTATTTATCAGATTGAAAAAAATTAAGCTTGATGAAAGCCATTATTGCAAAGAAGCATTCTCAGACTGTTGGAAATGTAAACTTTCCAGAAGACAATCTGACTATATGATTCAAAACTTAAAATGTATACATTGTTAGACTAGGCAATCCCATCAATAGAAATCTATTATACATATATACTTATAAAAATTTACCAGAAAGTAGGGTAAAGAATATTGATTGCAGCAATGTTCATAAAAGCAAAGACTAGGAAGAACAAAAATACTCATTAATAAGAGAATAATTATATAAATTATAGTAAAGCACTTTATGAAATACTATACAGATCTTAAAATGAATGACGTAGATCTGTATGTACTGATATGAAAAGATTACTAAGATATAGTAAGGAGGTGGGGCAAGAGCTGCAGAACACTGTGTTCTGATTTCAAAATATCAATGTAAAGACCTTGTGTACCTAATTGCTCCACAATAAGAGGAAAATGAAACATTGTCTTTGATGAAGCTAGGAAACAGCAACCCTAAACCATAATATAAAGACAGGTAGAAAACAAAGAAAAACGAGGTGATGAATATTAAACTTAAGTGCCTATAGATAAGAAGAAAGCCAATTCTAACAGAACCTCAGAAAGGTTCAGAACTAGGAGATACTTGGAAATATTAGAATTCCAGGTCCCTAGCTTCACGTAGTATAGTCAATGACTTCCTACGTTTAGAAATCTGAAGGTGTAGTTTCTGGAAAAACTAAACCCAAGAGACTTTGGAATTAAATAGACACAGGCTGTGACTAAAAATCACAGATTATGTGAGAATCTAATGAGACCAAAGTCCCTTTCTTCAGTATAGCTCTAGACTAGGGGTGTCAAACTCACTTTCACCGGGGGCCTCATCAGCCTCGTGGTTGCCTTCAAAGGGCTGAAATAATCTTAGGACTGTATAAATGTAACTACCCTTTAATTGTTAAAGAGCTGAAATCACATTTGGCCCTTTAAAGGCAACCGTGAAGCTGATGTGGCCCCCGGTGAAAATGAGTTTGACACCCCTGTTCTAGACCATAAGCAGCCCCACAAACAAGACAGTAGATTTTCTCCAAGACAGGGTCTGAGACTGACTAACCTGGAGAAAGACTGTGACATTTAGGAACTTCCTACAGCACAGTCCAGCTACATAAGAGCTCTGCCTTCAAACTCAAACTTTGAATCAGCTTTTAATGCCTTTTAAATGTGAATGCCAGTCAAGGATCTTCATGCATTTGAGGAAAGTCCCCAATATTAAAGACAGAGACCAAAACAAAAGTGCTGAGAAACAGAAAATGATGGGACAGAAGAAAATGTCAAAGAAACAAATTCTAAGATAAAAAATTACATCATTAACCAAAAGAGAAACTGATAAGAAGAATAATCTGAGAATAGGAGCAGAAAAAAATTCAATTCAAGTTTGAAGTTGAAAGTTAAGGCTATTTTCCAGGAGGCAGAATGAAGAAGGAAAAAAAAAAAGAAAGAGGTAAGTAATAGGAGGAAAAGGTAAAACATTATGAAAAGCAATCCAAGAAGTCTAATATTTGACTTATAGAAATTCCAGGAATAATAATAAAAACAGTGGAGAGAAAATACCAAAACTGGTAGGCAAGAAAATTTCAAAAAAATGAAGGATGTAATTCTGTAGAAAGCAAGGACCTACTGAGTATCTAGCATATCAAATTAAAAAAGACCCATACCACAGCACAATGCTGTAAAATTTCAGAACATTAGGTGTAAAGAGAAAATTCTAATCACTTCCACAGAGAGAGGAAAAACAAAAAACAAAATAAAAGACAAGGAGCCAGAATGGCACTGGACCACTGAATAGCAAAACTGGAAGTTACAAGGTATTAGAGCAATACTTTAAAAGTTGAGTAAAAATGGTTTGCAACCTAGAATTCTATATTCATCTAAAATATCACATAACTGTAGGAGCAGAATATGACACGTTCAAGTATGTACAATTTCAAAAAAATTTACCTTTCAGTTATCCCTTTTCAGGAAGCCACCAGAGGATATGCTCCTGAGAATGAGGGAGTAAACCATGAAGGCACAAGAAATAGGACATAAGAAATCAAGGTTCCAACACAGAAAGCAGGTGGGCAGACTTTTCAGGATGAGAGCAAAAAGAAGTTTAACCACAGTAGCTATAACACAGACCTAGAGAACAGTCAAGATTAAGTCAGGAAATCTGACGGCTCTAGGAAGGGTATCTTTGGAGAATAACCAAACTAATTACCTCACAAGTAAAAGTTTTTATAAAGAGGCATTGAAGCCTGTGGGATGACAAACTCAGTGCTAAATAAGCAAATTTTTAAAAATGAGGCAATTCTTGCCCTGGCTGGTGTAGCTCGGTGGATTGCGTGCGGGCCTGCGAACCAGAGGATAGCGGTTCGATTCCCAGTCAGGGCACATGCCTGGGTTGCAGGCCAGTTCCCAGCAGGGGATGCAGGAGAGGCAACCATACATTGATGTTTCTCTCCCTCTCTCCTTCCCTTCCCCTCTAAAGGTAAATAAACAAAATCTTTAAAAAAATGAGGCAATTCTTGAATTAAAGCAACAACAACAACAAAGTTTTTACCAGAAATGATATAATCACACTCAGACTATTTGCTTCATTACTGAAAAATATGTATATGGTCATATAATGAAAACACTACCTGTGGGCTTAACCAGTAATAATTAAATGTATCAGGATGACAAAATAAGGCAAAGGAAGGCATTAGGAGAGGTAAAGTGATGTTATAAGAGAAAGTTAATGGATGTCAAATATAGGTGGGCCAAGAGGTAGCAGCATACTCCATTATCATAAGGTGGTAAATACAAGGAGTAGTTAAAACAGTTGAGCGTGGCTTTCCTGAGGAATGGCATGGGGCAAGACAAATTCGGGGGAGAGCATAGGACAAAGGATGGAAGAGAAACTGCTGTTTTTACTAATCTTTCAGTGGTAATTTAAAACCACATGATCATATTATTCTTATTTCAGCTTTATTTGAGGTATAATTTAAAATTCATCTCAATGAGTCTCAATGAATACAAACAGTTGTGAAAATTATCACTGCAGTCAAGTTTAAAACACTTCAATCACCTACTTCTAAAAGATTTCTCCCTTTGTAGTCAACCTCCACTCTAACCCTAGGTACCATATAACTACCATATAACTACCAATCTGGTTTCTGTCACACAATTTTGCTTATTCTTGAGTTTCATATAAATGAAATCATATAGTCTATAATCTTTTGTGTCTGGCTTATTTCACTTATAATGATGTTTCACCAAACTATGGAACTTACTAGCCAATACTTTTTAAAAACATTTATTTATTTTCAAGTACAATTTTCTGTCTTATACTCCCATACCAGCCCACCCCCCCAGTGCTTTCCACGTCCCTCCCAATTCCCCCCACCTTAGTTTTTGTCCATGTGTCCTTTATATTTGTTCCTGTGAATCCTTCCCCCTTTCCCCTGAAATTCTCTCTTCTCTAGCTAATACTTTTTATTTCAGATAACTAATACCTGGTGGGACTGGCCTGTAGTTTTCTTAGTGTGTGTATGATGTGTGTGTGTGCACCCCTAAAATAGTGTAGTAAGTTTTTTAATAGCTTTTAATATACTGAATGTTTGAAACAAAAGTGATGAGGGAAAACTAGCTTTAATAAACACTAAAGCCTCAGTTATAAAAATAGTATGTGTAGTACTGACCCAGAAAGACTCAGGGGAACAGAACTAAGTTTACAAATGAATCCAAGTAGTTACTGCAGTTTTGTGTAAGGAAAATTAAGAATCTCTAAATGCAGGTTATATGATGTATTATTTAATAGATGGTTCTGGTAGAAGTGATCAGCCATTTGGAGGGGGAAAGAGTTGAATTTTTACTGCTTTAATTCAAGATATATAAAGAAAACTTCAAAATGCTCCTCAGTAACATAAAAAACTTGAAGGAATGGAAAAACATACCACATACTTGGATGGGAAAACTCAAATTCACAAATGTTAATTCTCTTTTAAATAATTTAGACGTTTAACATGACCCCAATAAAATGCCAGTATAATTTGTATGTGTAGAATTTATCATGGTGACCCTAACATTCAAAAGAAAACAGCAAGAAACCCAGGAAAAATCAGGGGAGGAAAAAAATGGGGGAGAGAATAATTATGATGGTCAGATATAGCTAATTAACAGCTATAGCTATCATCCCTAGAATGAATAGAATGGAAAATGCAAAAACAGACACGGGATATACAGACTGAAGCAAAAGTAGGTTTGCAGTTGTTTATATGAAAAATAATACAATTAATAAATAATAATACAAGAATAAACTCTTTCCTGTACTCACAACTATAAACCTACTTTTGCTCCATCCTGTATTCATATGATAAAGATGTCATGGAACAGAGATGAGGGACACTTGAAAAAATTAAGAGTGTGTTCTCAACTTATAATTTTATAAAAGTAAATTCTACTTGGAATAACAAACAAAATATGAAAATAAAGCCACAAAAGTACCATAAGAACACGTGGATGATCCTTTTTAATAGTCTTTTCTAAGTAACATCAAGATGCCATAAAAAGACATCTAAAGTCATCTAAACTTTGGAAATCAAGCTTTAAGAAACAAAAATTCCTGTATGAAGGTGAAAAAACCATAGGCAAAGACAAAAGACAGGCTGGTAAACTAGTAAAAACTATCTGCTACTCATATAACCGACAGAGAAATAGAAACAATCCAATAAAAAAATGGACAAAAGGATATAAACTGAGTTCACAGAAAAAGAAATGCAAGTGGCAAAGATATGAAAATTACTCATTTTTAATTAGGATAAAATGCAAATTAAATAACATTTCACCTATTGGATTTTCAAAATTAAACTCCTAAAAATAGAGCAAAAAGATATACTGAAAATGGGGTAGAAAGATTTAAGATGACTCAAAGAGGTCCCATGACCAAATACATGCTATTCCAGAAGAAAAAAACAGAAAACTTCCAGAAGAAATAAGAGAAAAATGAAAGCAAAGAAATTAAACAAGATTTCTGTGCTTGAGAGACTGACATATTTAGATTAAAAGGAACCACTGAATAGAATTCACCTTAAAAAACTACATTAGACAATAAAAGATAGAGATAAGAGCCTAAAAGCTGTCACAGGGGTAGAATTGGTGATATGTAAAGAACAATGATCTAACAATCTTCTCATCCATGGCAACAGGAGTGAAAAATTTTGCAGTAATTAAAATGTTGGAAAATAATTTGAGCAGGAAATTCTATACCTAGCAAATGATCACATATAAAGAAAAATTAAGGTATTTCTATGGGTTTTAGTTCTCATGAATCAATTCTAAGGCACCTGAGATAGTGCCCTAGCTAACCCAAGAGGGGGGTCAAAAAAGAGGAAGAGATCATATGCTAGAAATAGTGGAAGTGACCCAGCTACCAAGTAACATAAATAAGTTATAAAAAGCAATTCTAGGATAAAGTTTTACATCAATGGTAGTAAATCCAAAGTAGAGGATGAGATCTGTGTAAGCCAAGTAAAAAGTACTTGAACCTATACAACAGGTTCTAAGCAACAGATAAAAGAATCGAGGAATCATGCGATCTTAATGACATGGTTATTTTCACAATGGGGGAAAAGGTAATTGGAAACTTTAGGAAAAAACAACCAACAAAAATGTATGATAAAATCGTACTCAAGATATGAGGCAAAACAGCCCAATTTTGAGCCATGTGTGGAGTGTATGCAAAAAGGAACCATGAGACCTGAACGCTATGAATATTCTTTGTTTGGTTCATCATGTTGAACATACACAGAACAAAACCTAATCCTACCATTCGACTTGGTTGTGGAATGAAACATTTTATAATTGTATCAACATTATTCTTATTAATGCATTCATAGAGTGAATACTACTGGTTTTAACTATAAAAATCTACCTGTAGTCAAAATATAAGAGGGATTAAGTATGGTTACAGAATAGACGTGTTAAAATTACTTAAAAATGTAAAAAGCAGTTGTATGTATGTGTTGTGGAAGAGTAGGAGAAGACTTGAAAGGAAAACTAGGATGCTATTTTCATTGTCTAAGATGGTGGAGAATCTGGAATATTATTTATTTATTTTTTTAAAGATTTTATTTATTTGTTTATATTTAGAGGGGAAGGAGAGAGGGAGAGAAACATCAATGTATGGTTGCCTTTCGTGCATCCCCTGCTGGTAGTTGGCCTGCAAGGAACCAGCCTGCAACCCAGGCATGTGCCCTGACTGGGAATCGAATCGCGAGCCTCTGGTTCGCAGGCCCGTGTTCAATCCACTGAGCTACACCAGCCAGGGCGAGAATCTGGAATATTATTGAAGTTGATGTGATAGAAAATGAAGACGAGTATATTAAAAGCAGAATGATAACAACAAAAGTTAAAAAGGAAAATGGAAGGATGGTGAGATGCTGATGAAACATGGTAACAAAATGAAGAAACAGGAACAGAAAATATCCAAAGTGAAATTATAATCCTCAAGTTTACTTTAATAATTTTCAAGTCCAGTGGCTACCATAGAGGCAACTCTTCCACTTCTCAAATGTTCCCATTACTAATGTATGAATTTCATCTTAATATTTGAAAGCATTGTCATAGCTATTTGCTTTTTATAATATTTTTTAGACACTGGCTGAGGAGCTCTATTTGGAAATCTTTATAAGATATGACAGTTTTTCAACTGTTTAGTGTATTTCAAAGTATACTATCCTAATTTCCATTTTCTTGACTTTGGTTCTAGAAATACTGGCAGAAAAAGTAAAAAGCTGACAGCTGGTATAAGGATATTACAAGATGATTCTAATTATCTAAAATGTTTCTTTTAAAAGAACAGTTGCTACTAAATATTTCATTGCTAACATTTGGCTTAAGCCATAGCTAAATGTATTCTATGGCACAGTGGATCTGAACTTTGCAGCTGGTGGTTGATTTCCATCAACACTTGAAGACTGAAGTCTGTAGCAAGGCTAACACACATCTAAACTTTGGAAATCAAGCTTTAAGAAATATGATGGAAACCCACTTGAATACTTATACACCCTCTTGTAAGTGTTGCAGAAAAAGTTGTTATCTACATAAATATCAGTTGAATTCAAATTTTAAAAGAAGTATTTGTGGATACCCCATTACCTATTAGAAAAATGGTTTTTGCAAGAGATATAAATAAGTATCACAAAACAGAGCATAGGAGGTTGGATGTAAAACAAACAGCTTACTAGCCAGTAATTGGTTCTTGTCTTGGAGGAATAGGTATTTTATAAAGCAGGACTCTGATGAAAAAATTTATTAAAATATCTCTGCCCCCCAAATGATAAAAGGTCAACTAATATGCAAGTGGGGGGAATGCTTAAAAGGAGTGTGTGTTTTTGCACATGTCTAATTTTACTGTGATATTCTACCTTTCCTGAGAAGTTCAAGATCAGAAAGGAAGTCAGATTTTTTGGGTGTAAATCTCAAGTCTGTACTTACAAGCTGACTAGTTGTAGGCAAATACTTAACAATAAGAAGACCTTATTTTCTCAATGAAAAATAAGACTAATCAGCCCTGGCTGGTGTAGCTCAGTGGATTGAGTGCGGGCCTGCGAACCACACGATCGGGGTTCGATTCCCAGTCAGGGCACATGCCTGGGTTGCAGGCCAGTTCCCAGCAGGGGACTCACAAGAGGCAACCATACATTGATATTTCTCTCCTTCCCTTCCCTTCTAAAGATAAATAAATAAAATATTTTTAAAAATTAAAAAAATAAGACTAATCATTCCTTCCTTGCCTTTTTTACTAGATTGTTAAATCATATGATAAACATTAATTAAGCAATTATTATGCGCTAGGATTACACTAGAGGAACGAGATAAATAAAATGACATTCCTGACTTCCAGAGGCTCACAGTCTAATGAGGAAGGTGGGCATGTAAACAAGGAAGCAAAACTACTATGCATTTGTTGTCATAAAGATAGGGAAATAGAGAGAAGGGAGAGAGCGACTCTGCCTAGGAGAGTGAGTCCAGGAGTGCTTTACACAGATTACTTAGAATCTCAAGATAGTGTGCCAGGTCAACAAGTTGTTGGGTAGGAGCAGCCACAGCAAAAGGGGCTCTAAGCAGCAGAAACAACATGGGCACAAGCACGGAAGTTTGAGGCCGTTCAAAATAGCTGGCTTGTAAGGTGCTCAGTGAGGGGAAGGTATAAAAAACATATTGCACACACATAGAAAAGTGGGCTGGTACCAAATTATGAGGAGAAATATAGTAAATTAATGAAATTGCACTTTATTCTGAGGTCAGTGTCCCTCAAAATCTTGTCCTGGGATTGCATGGACAAGGATAAAAAAATGGGAAAAATTGTTGAAATGCACATTCCCAGGCCTTAGATCCACTGAATCAGGTTTTTTAGGGTCTGGATAATTCACATTTTGACAGGTTCCCCAGGTGATTCTTACATACCCCAAACTTGAAAAATAGCAATGCAGGCTACAGAATTATTAATCTTTAATTTTTTAAAAAAGTTTGTAGTTTGGAATAATATGTTGGCAGCTGTGTAAAAGCAATGTCAACTCTTTCTTCCACAGAACCTATTTATTATAGCACATTCACAAAATCCTGCTAGTTCAATAACTGATAATTTTGGTAGCAATGTGGAAACTAAAAGAGAAAAGTGGGTTGACTGACTGGGACATTCAGAGACATAGGAAAGAACTAAACTAAAGCAGTGATTATGTGAAAAGATAAGGATGGCGTCAAGAGACACTTCTGAGAAAGAACACCCCAAATTTGGTGATCAGTGGATTTGACTGATCAGAGAGAAGCGAGTCAAAGTTAACAGAAATTTCTAACTTAGGCAAGTAATAGATGTCACTAATAAAAAAGGATCACACACACAAAAAGCTGTGAAAACATTTGTGAACTCTGGTAATCTAAGTGTAAGATCACATTAATCAGGTTCCTTTCTATTCTAGAGTGCTTCCTACACTTCTTTTCCTAAATTAGATATGGATTGTATTCATACTTCTTTCAATGTAAAAGTAGTAACTCATGCTTACTATAGAAATTCATTCACTTAAATGCTGACTGAAGTGTCATTAAGATGTAGGACACTGCTCTGTACCTGCTCAAAATACAAGGTATTTTGAAGAATGAGGAAAACAAAATATTTGAAAAACATATCTGAAATAAGTATTATTACAATTTTTGGTATATTCTTTTACAGCTTTTCTTTTCTATGTGTATTGGTTTATATAGTTGTGTTCATATAGTATTAGTGACTGTATTTTGCTCTTTTTGCTTCAAAAATACTTCCTAAAAATTCTGTAAACTCTTCATAAACAATAGTTTTCTATGACTACCTACTGCTTTGGGACATACAGCACAGTTTACTTACTGAATACATAAACTGTTTTAAAATTTTCACTATATATATATATATATACATATATATATATAATGCTGCAAATGGAATTATGGGACTAAAATATGTTAATTTAAAAGGCACAAAAATTGCTGACTTGCTATACAAAAGGATTAAATGAATTCAGACTGCTAACAGACATACATAAGCTAGCACATTTCATGGCACCTTCACCAGCAATACCACCATCAGAAAACAACATTGCTAACTCAAAATAGTAAAACTGTATCACTGCATTTTAAAGTTTCACTTCTTTGATTACTTGTTAGGAAAAAAACTTATTTCCATATGCTTTTATGTCCTTTTTAGTAAATGAACCTGTTATTTCAAGTTCTTGGCTCATTCATCTCCCTGGGTCTTGGTCTTTTGAAAATATTGTATGAACGCCTTAAAATTTAAAGATAAACATTAGGCTTTCTGCAACTATGAGGTTGAGGAGATCCTGCTGGACTGAGGATGTTTGATCTCATTGGTTTCCTAGTCATTCAAAACTCCTCTGAAACCCCTCAGTAAAGTGGTTTGATCCCCACCAACCAAAAAATAAAGTAGATATAAATATCTGTCTGTTACTTAAAAAAAAGCCCAACAAATTCCTAATTCCGGTTTGTACATCTTTTAAGTTGTTCATTTCTATTGGGAGGAGAGGGGGTAGGAGAAAAAAGAGAGAATAAATGTCATTGTTTTATTTGAGTCAAATGTAATGAACTTTTCCCTCATAAGTCCTTGCACTTCTTTAAAGTTTGAAAAGTATTTCCTCATCCAGATAAATATCTTTCTTTTCTTTTTTTTCCCTTAAATATTTTATTTATTTTTAGACAGAGGGGAAAGGAGGGAGAATGAGAGGGAGAGAAACCTCAACTTGTGGTTGCCTCTCATGCACTCCCCACTAAGGACCTGGCCTGCAACCCAGGCATGCGCTCTGACAGAGAATCGAACCAGCAACCCTTTGCTTCACAGTCCGGCACTCAGTCCACTGAGCCACACCAGCCAGGACAATATCTTTCTTAAATGAGACTCCCATAAGGGTATTCATGTTATCATACTCTTCAATTTACCTGGAATTTATTTTGGTATATAAGATGAGAATAAGATTCCAACTAACTTTATATTCCCAACTATTTAAGACTCTCAAAAACATTTACTGAATGTTTTCCTTTTTCTACTAACTTCTGATGATGCCTTTATTATATTATTTAGAATGTCTGTTTCTGGGATCTTGATTCCCTTTCACCAACTCTACTACCAATGCTTATGCTAATATCCAACTATTTTATTGACTATAATTTTGTAATATGTTTTTACATCTGATGGGGCTCTACAGTTAATTGTCACTGTTCTTGGTTTTTCACTTAAAAAAGTCATCTTACTTTTACCTGTTTAGTGCCTGTTTAGTGGACAAAATTAATAATTATCTCATCAATTTCTCAAATACCTTTAAAAATGACAATTATGCTAAGCCTGTAAGTTAGCTTAAGGAAAACTGGTATTTGTAGTAGTTGGACTTTCCATTCAGACACATGACATTCTTCTGCCTATACCTCTTTGCACTGCACCCCCCCCCCCCAGCTATGCTCATGTCCAAGAAGTTTTTAGGTTTCTTACATAGGATTACACATTTCTTATTAATGTAATTTTCTATTATTGTGAAAAGTGATTTATTTTAAATTATATTTTCTAAATAATTACTGAAAAGTAGAATGACTGATTTTAAAGTATTCATTTTAAATTTAGTTACTCTATAGTCTTATTACTGTAATAATTTCTCAGTTGACTCTTGGTTTCCTAGAAATGCAATCATATCACTCCAAAAATGTAATTGTGCAGCTTCTTTTTCAGTATTTAATCCTTTTCTTTCTAATTCATGTCTTATTATATTGGTCAGATATTATATAATAATGTACTGAAAATGGGTTTCCAATTGTTTAACAATGATTAAACAATCTAGTGTTTCAACATCAATTATTATTTTAGTTGTCTGGAATATTTTGTTATAGAAGGTTCTCTTCATTCCTGGTTTTTAATTAGACAAAAGGAAATTATTAGCTTCTTCTCCATGTTTACTAGTATGATCTTTATTTTCCTTAACAGATTTATTCACCTATCCATTATAAAATTTCATATTAAGCCATATATTCATTCTGAGAATAATTCCTACTTGGTAATCATAAAATGCATTTAATGTACTGTCGAATTATTTTTACTTCTATTTTATTTATAGTCGCTATTTTTTTAAATTCTACACTCTTAGTTTGCACAAGTTCATTTCTGGAACATAGAACTCTAGAAACATCTCTTTCAGTCATTAGCCATCCAGTAACTACTTTTCAGGCTCCTAAAACATGTGGTTTAGCCCTGGCTGGTGTCACTCAGTGGATTGAATGTCAGCCTGTGAACCAAAGAGTCACCAGTTTCATTTCCAGTCCCCAGTCGGGGCACATTCCTGGGTTGTGGGCCAGGTCTCCAGTGGAGGGCCATGTGAGAGGCAACCACACATTGATGTTTCTCTTCCTCTCTTTCTCTCTCCCTTCTCCTCTGTCTATAAATGAATGAATGAACGAATGAATGAATAAATAAATACCTGTAAAACACAACAAAACATGTGGTTATTCTATGTCTCGTAATTAGCAGGCAGGTTAGCCATTCTGGTTCTGATTTGAATTACAAGCAAATGTCCCATTTCAGTGCACCAAACCTTTCCTTCTCCCCCAGTCTAAGAGAGACCATGTTTTCTTGGCCTGGCACTCAGGTCTTCTAGCCAGCTCAGAAGAATGGCACATGGTAGCTCAGCACGCAGTTTTATCCTTCCAAGCTCTAGGGAAAGTTCTACTTCACCAAACAGATGGGGTGAGAGGGACCGAAAGAAATTAGCTAGAGAACATATATGCATATATGCAGAGCCCATGGACACAGACAACAATGCGGTGGCGAAGGCCAGCTGGGGGCAGGGGGGGCAAACGGTGGGAATTGGGAGATACCTGTAAGAGTGTTGAAAGAAAGGAAACAGAGAAAGGAAAGAAAGGAAAGAAGGAAGGAAGAAAACAGAATATTAAAAAAGTGGTTATTTGTATAAAGGTAATGAATATTACATAAGGAGGTAAGAGTAACATCTACAATAGATTTGTCACGTTATTTACATTTTCTATCTTCTGGTCTTTCCATTTCTCTAGGTGAAAGAGCAGAAAGCCACTTGGAGTTTTCATAAAATAACTTCTGCTTAGTATGGTTGATTTTCCTTTAGTAAATCTGTATACGTATTAAAAAAAACAGATAGGAGAAAGGAAAGAAATAAAGAATGGTAAGTTGAGTGGTCATATTAGGACCAGATATTGTTTGATAGTTGTGATTTCCAATATCTATTTCCCTACTGTTTTACTTTTTAAAAGTAACCCATCTGGGGAATGAAGCACATTTTTCAAAAGAGACTCCAGAATTTTAGATGAGAAAAATATGATCACTCTCTCTATATTTTTAACATAAAAATAAGCTGAGTGATTAGGGCCCCCCCCCATTTATTCAATAAACCCTGTGCTTGGCAATGTGCTAGACCCTGGGTATATGGTGGCAAACAACACAAACACAGTCTGTGGATGTACAAAGTACTGACTTTCCTTGCAAAATCTCTTAAATCTCCCCCCAAATTACAACGTATACTTTTTTTGTACACCTCGTTGAATAGAAATGTTTTGTATAAAAATATTATACATACAGCAATCTAGAACACACAATAAAGGTATGTATGCAATATAAAATATATGTAGTATTGAAAGAAGTGGGTTTATGCACAGGTATGCAAGTGTAAGAGAGAATGCTCCTGCACAGACGATAGTCTGTTGTGGCTGTATCTGCAGGTCATCTTGGAAATCAACACAATTGCTCATCAAGCCTAAAATAGTTTCTCTTCCAGCACTGGAACAAATTGCTGCTTCTTTGGTTGAGCACTAGAGGCTTAGTATGAGAGACCATGTTGTATGAACATTAAACGTGACTGAAAAACAGAATCACAGTCAACATGGTGGGATTTTCATAGCTACATACTGAGAGTAGCTGAGACAATGACCAATCACATCTTTAATCTCATGTCCAATCTGAAGCAAAAGGTCAGGAATGGAATGCTACTACAGTCTTTAAATGATTATTTTCATCATGGTTTTACTTTTGGCTGAGTAGATATAGTTGAATTTGTGTAAATTAAATGTGATGAGACTCCACTGTATTGATTAGATGTGGAACTTCAGTTTCCTAATCTGTGAAATGGAGAGATCACATGTGTACAGAAGTGTTGCTGTCTGGATTGAGGGAGATAACACATGTAAAATCCGTCACGTTCCCTTTTCCCAGATTCATGATGTTAAAGTCTGGGTTTGAGGTAACTCAAATTATATATATTAATATGTACATTCAGAAAACAAAGGAATTTTTCCCTATAGGCTGTCAACTGTAATTCCTTGTAATGCCACTTCAAAATAAGTAGATAATTCTTCAATGCTAGGTGAGTCATAGCCACATAGTAGGTCAACAAACTCTGTCAGGGCCGGTGTCAGTTCCTGCTTTCCCTGCCCACGCCACCCCAAAAGAGACTAGCTTCTATACAGTTTCACACGTATAAAAAATGTTTACTACCAATGTTATTGGTAGTAAAACTACCATTGTTTAAAAGTATGCTTAATAATTATTTAAAAGTAACTGAAAAAATTTGAATAATTATGCAAAAAATTACAGATAATTTCTAAATCAATCCCCTTGTAAATTCATAGCAATATATGTAGGTTTTAAAAGTGGGTTTTATTATTATTACTAGCCTGGTATATAGGAAATACAAACTATGGGACCATTAACTTCAGAAAAACAAGTTACCCTGTGTGTCCATCAAAAGCAATTTAATCAAAACTGGTAAATGGAAGAGAATATTAATCTCCTATATAGTTATCAAAACCTAAATATGAATTAATAGCCTTATTTACATAAAGTGCCAACAACAGTACTGAAACCAGGTAGGTAACGCCCCAGGAACTTGTATCAATGATGCCAGGTAGCTCATCTTAGTGATTAAAGGCAAAGACTTAAGAGACCAAACTGATGAAAATTAATCAACACACATGTTTGCTTTCCTTATTTTGATATACATTCCTTATAAGAGTTGTACAATGTGCAGTCAGTGTAAACTAGATAACAATGATATGTAAGAGAACAAATATTGTATTTAATAAAGACTTGGTAGCAGCTATTACAGGCAAGTGAGATATAAGAGGCTTTAAAACATGACATGAGAATTGTATAAAAGTCATGTTACATAGAGACTCTGTAACAATATGACACATGTACTGTCTTTTGTGCATGAAGAAAGATAGGGAAAAGAAATACCTAGCGGCACAAAACAATTATTGCTTCAATAGCACAGTACTATTAAGATATCTGCTGGGGATTTTGAGATTCCAGGAATAGACAGGTAAAATCAACCTGTAGGAAGAAAAGACTAGATATGAAAAGTCATGCGTTTATGGTATTTTGCCCTGTATGATGTACAGTTTTCCCCCCAAATTTTTGAAGGAAAAAGAAGGATGTGCATCATACATGGGTAAAATGATTACATACCATGGTATAATAATGCCGTATATAATGTGCACAAAAACGTGGGTGTGCATTATACATGGGTGTGCATTACATGTGGCAAAATATGGTACTTAGTATCTATCTTCTTCTCCATGAATCTCTCATTCCCATCACACTTAATCTCCATATGCTAACTTCTCTTAGAAGTAGGTGCAAAACAGAATTCAGATCCCTAGATCTAGAATAAAACTTTAAAACGAATAAAACAAAAAGCAAGTAGTAAAGTCAAAAAGCTTGTTAGGGCTAGAATTCAGGCCAACATGGAGGTGTAGGTAGACACACTTTGCCTCCTTGTATAATCAAAAGAAGGAAGAAACCAAATTTAAAAACAAAAAATTACCGGAACTGCCAGAGAATCGAATTGTATGGAAGGCCAACAACTAAGGAGTTAAAGAAGAAACATTCATGTAGAACCACAGGTAGAGCGGAGACAGGCAGCCAGGGCAGAGAAGATTCAGGGCAAGGCGGTGGCTGGTGGAGTGGGGGCCCCATGTTTGCTTGCAGATAAAGGGGGAGGAACAACTGGTGAGCAATGGATGGGAAACAACCCAGGAGCGAGACAGACACGTAACTCAGACAGGTTAAATATCTTGCCCTAAATTAGAAAACTAGTAATCTCGATAGTCTGGCTCCAGAGCACACAACTCTTAATCATTATGGAATTAAGAGTAAATTTAGCAGAAGAAAAGAAAAATTAAAGAAGCCTAAGTACAATGACCATATTTTGTGGATTTTCTAAGACTGTCCTGACTTCAAATATTCTGTCCTGTTGTCATATCACTTGCTCCATTTTGGTTGGGGAAAAATTATTTGTGTGTATAGATGACATGTTGTAGAATTGTGCACCTGAAACCTGTATAAATTTTTTAACCAGTGCCACCGCAATACATTCAATAAAAAGGAAGAGAATATTTGCAGGAGAAATGTATTAATTTAAATGTCTGATATTTACTTAACAAAAAAGACCATATCATTTAGCTGTGGGTTAGCAGTTATATTATTAGTAGATATGTTTAGTTGTATAATTAGTAGTGTTTGTGAACATACATGAATGTAAAAAGAGCCGGCTTTTATTGTATAGAAATTGTCAAAATTATTCAAAGTGATTTTGAGAAAACCTGGAGTCCCATAATATCACTAAGAAAGTTGAAAGTTGGTCATTTGTAGTGAAGAGACTATGAAAAAAATGAATTTCTACATTATAAAATTACTAACAGTCTAAATTACGTTGAGTTTTACTACCATTGTAATTATCAGGACAAGTACAGTAGCTACTTTGAAAGTCATGTTCAACTTTACCAACTTTATCAACTGTTAGTTATATAGAGAAAAAGATTACAACTCTCTCTTTCATTAATACTTTAAGATGTTGATATAAGGGTCTCGACTGCATATAATGGCCATTAGACTTTGAGGAAATCTTCACATGGAAAATAACTTTAAAAATAATATAACATGGACTTCCAGTCAAGATGGTGGTACAAGTAAATGTGGTACCTATATCATCCCATAAGCACATCAAAATTACATCCACACTACATAACAACCATCATTGAGAACTGCCTGAAATCAAACTGAATGAAGTCCTACAACTAGAGATTTTAAAAAGCCACACAGAGATTAGTAGGAGGGCAGACACATGGAATGGGCTGGCCCCACACCCACCAGTGGTTAAAAATCAAGAGGGGTATGTTGTCTGCAGAGGCCCCTCCACAGAAAGTGAGGGGTCCAAGTAGCACACCTGGTCATCAGCCAAGGGTCCCAGTGCCAGGAAGACAAGTCCCTGTAACTTCCGGGCGTAAAAATCAGTGGGAATTAAAGCTGAGGGAGGACTTCTGCAGTCCCAGGCAGTTCCTCTTAAAGGACCTGTACACATACTTACTCGAACTCACTCCCTCTGAGCTCCAGCATGGGGGCAGCAACTCAAAAGGCACCAGGGACATAAAAGGAAGAAATGAACTGTCTGGTATCAGGGGAAAAAATGGGGATGGGGGCAGCTTTCTGCCAAACAAAAGTGCTGGCAGAGGCCATTGTTTCTTTCCTGATCCCCCCACCAGAGGCAGCAGGCAGGCCATAACCTGGTTGACTCTGTTTGCCCTGTCCTGGTGATTCTGTGAGACTCCATGCCACCCAATTTCCTGGTTCACCCAAGCAGATTCCAGTGGCCTTTCCTGTTCAGCTTATGTTTTAGACTTTCCTACAATCTCTTAAACAAGCAGCATCCAACCTCAGTGTGCCCTGTACTTCTCACTAAGTGGCCCCAGGCCTGGCACTAGCAGCAACTAGCCTTGATTCCTACCTTGGCCTCACTGGGGCACCTATAAGCCCAACACAAAAGGCAGCCATCTGTAGATCATTTTGTAGCTTGTGCCGGGTGGCCCTGAGCAGAACATAGGCAGTGACTGACCTTATCCTGCACCTGCTGGGAGGCCCCTGAGCCAGTGCACCCACTGGACAACTTCAGATTATGTTGGAGTACCACCTAACCACCTCCACAAGTGACACACTCAAAGGACAGACTCAGCAGGCACCACAGACCAGCTGAACTAAGTCCTGCTCTGTGGGTGGGCCCCTGCACAACTGATCCTCCATGGTGGTCAGTGGTCACAGCCAGTCCTTGCGGCTGATTGGCCTGGAGGTAAACCCCTCCCCCACTGACATGCCAACAGCAATCAAGGCTCAACTACAACAGAAGGGTGTACACTACCCACACAAGACGGTGTACCTGGAGTGCCCAGCTAGGGTGACTGGGGAGGCAGTGCACCAGAACCTATAGAATACCTACTACACAAGGCCACTCTACCAAGCCTAGGAGACACAGCAGCTCTACCTAATACATAGAAACAAAAACAGGGAAGCAGCCAAAATACAGAGACAAGGAAAGATGGCCCAAAGAAAAGAACAGAATAAAACTCCAGGAAAAAAACAAAACAAAGTAGAGATAAGCAATGTGCTAGATTCAGAGTTTAAAATAATGGTTATAAACTCTGGCTTGTGTGGCTTAGTGGACTGAGTTCTGGCTTATGAACTAAAAGGTCAGCAGTTCGATTCCCAGTCAGGGCAGTCAGGGCAGTCAGGGCACTTGACTGGGTTGCAGGCCGGGTTCCCTGTTGTGTCGTGAGAATCGCAACCAACTGATGTATCTCTCTCACACTGATGTTTCTCTCCCTTTCCCCCTCCCTTCCCCTCTCTCTAAAAAAAACAAAAAACAAAAAACAAATAAATAAATAAAATCTTTCAAAAATTAATGGTTATAAGGATGATCAAGGAACTCAGTGATAACATCAACAGTGTAAAAAAGGACATGGAAAACATAAGAAAGAACCAGTCAGAAATAAAGGATATACTAACTAAAATGAAAACTAATTTATAGGAAGTCAACAGTAGAGTGAATGAAGCTGAGAATCATATCAACTATTTGGAATATAAGGAAACAAAACATGTCCAGTCAGAACAGCAAAAAGAAAAAAGAATCCAAAAAATTAGGACAGCATAAGAAGCCTCTGGGACAACTTCAAACGTACTAACATTTGCATCATGGGGTGCCTGAAGGAGGAGAGAGAGCAAGAAATTGAAAACATTTGAAAAAATATTTACAGAAAACTTCCCTAACATGGTGAGGGAAATAAACATACAAGTCTAAGAAGCACAGAGTCCCAAATAGGATGAACCCCAAAAAGCTTACACCGAAACACATCATTATTAAAATGCAAAAGGTTAAACACAAGAAGAGTATCTCAACAGCTGAAAGAGAAAAACGGTTACCTGTAAGGGAGCTCCCATAAGGCTGTCAGCTGATTTCTCAACACAAGCTTTGCAGGACAGAAGGGAGTGGCAAGAAATATTCAAAGTGATGAAAAGCAAGGATTTACAACCTAGATTACTCTATCTAGCAAAGCTATCATGTAGAATCAAAGGACATATAAAGAGCCTCCCTGACAAGAGAAACCTAAAGGAATTTATCACCACCAAACTAGTACTACATGAAATATTAAAATGGTCTTCTTTAAGAGGATAAAAATGTGAACAATAAAATAAATACACATCTATTAACTACTGAATCTACAAAACAAAATAAGTGAACAAGCAGAACAGGAACAGATTCACAGATACAGAGAACATTTTAATGGTGGCCAGATGGGAGGGTAGTTGGGGGAACAGGTGAGAAAGCTGACGGCATTAAGAAGTACAAATTGGTTGTTACAGAATAGTTATGGGGATATAGAGTATGGCATAGGAAATACAGTCAATAATATTGTAATAACTACCTATGGGGTCAAATGGGTACTAGATTTATTTGGATGATCACGAAGCAAGACATTAATGTCTAATCACTAGGGTATATACCTGAAACTAATAATATTACTTGTGAACTATAATTTAAAATGATTTAAATAGAAAGTAAAATAAATAAAATATTATTACTAATATTTATAAATACTGTAAAGATGACAGCTTGAAAATGTAACTTTTCCTTCTTCTTTTGGCATGTATGGTTTGATTTCGGATTGGGCTTCATAGTAGTGCCTAATCCCAATTTTTTTCCTTACAATTTTTCCCATTGCTGTTTTACATTTGATGACATGCTCCATAAATCCACATTCACAGAAGAGTAACTTATTTAGCAAAAAAAACCTCCAAAGGTTTTTTGCACTTGCAAAAACATTAACCTCCTAAGGAAAAACTAGCACAATTCACTTGCTCTTAGGCTAAAGGCAGTAAATTGTTTCAAAATGCAATAGTACTTTCAGTCTAGACCTGCACTAAGTCTGTCAGGGAAGTGCTTGGAAAACAACAATTTCTCAAAGAAAACTGAGCCACAGAAATATGCTTAGCTTGTTGAAAATGAGTACATGCTCAAAATACTTTAAATATTATCTCATTACCCTAACAGTTTGCTGGTTAAAAAATAATCAAAAGTTGAAGATAATTTGAACATTTACAGAAACATTTATAGAAAAAACAAATCAACAAAACAACAAAGCAAACACCATTATTTTCCAATCAAGGACAATGATGTCTGTCAATCATATATTTGTCTGAACAACAGAGGACAAATATGGGGGGCGGGGAGAGGCTGACTATGCCTCTGGAATTATGTTTCTAACATTACAACACATTTTCTGATAACCATTTATTGGGATGGGTTACCTAGGGAAATTACAGAACATATTTTCCTACAAGTCTTTAACAAGGATGGTCGCCAGTGGCTATTAAGAGTGCTGGGACAGACCCACTGGCCTTCATAACCCTGGCAACCGGTGTACAATGGATTATGTACTCTCAATGCCTATCAGTCATTAAATTGCTCTCAGTGCTACTAAGCAAAATGGCCATGCCCACAAGAAGTCTGAATCTCTAAAGCCATAATGGTTTTAGGACACACAAAAAAATTCCAGTCCATTCATTTTGGGTGGCAGCTTGTCTTGACCACAGAACTTCACACAATGGCTTTAAAATATGTGCACATTTATAAACAGGCAGACAAAACTACTTTAGCTCTTAAAATACCACAAAGAGATAAACTGTCCTTTCTCTAAGGAGTGGCTTATTTTCATCTTCCCTGAAACCAGAGATAGACTTTACAATACCAGTAATCTCAGAGTTTTGGAGCTGTAAAGATGCTTAGACATTTTGCAAGTAAAGAAGCAAGTGCTGAAAGGTTAACATCTAAGGCTAAACAGCTAGTTAATTATTCAACACAGAGCCCATGTTTTCAGATTCCTGATCCACTACTCTTTTCACCGTAGCATACATCCTCTCCTTAACCTACCAATCTTTGTAAAAAATGTCTCCAAATGTCAATAAAGATGTATAACTAGTTAAAAACTTATAGAAAAGTATTATTTACTGTATTTTTTTGATTATGCTATTACAGTTGTCCCATTTCCCCTTATTCCCCTCCGCCCTGCACACCCCTTCCCACCCACATTCCCCCCTTTAGTTCATGTCCATGGGTCATACATGTAAGTTCTTTGGCTTCTACATTTCCTATACTATTCTTAATTTCCCCGTCTATTTTCTACCTACCGTTTATACTACTTATTCTCTGTACTTTTCTCCCTCTCTCCCCCTCCACCACTGATAACCCTCCGTGTGATCTCCATTTCTATGATTCTGTTCCTGTTCTAGTTGTTTGCTTTGGATTTTGTTTGTTTGTTTGTTTGTTTAGGTGTGGTTGTTAATAGCTGTCAGTTTGTTGTCATTTTACTGTTTATATTTTTCATCTTCTTTTCCTTAGAAAAGTCTTTTTAACATTTCATATAATAAGGGCTGGGTGATGATGAACTCCTTTAACTTGACTTATCTGGGAAGCACTTTATCTACCCTTCTATTCTAAATGAAAGCTTTGCTGGATAGAGAAATCTTGGATGTAGGTCCTTGCCTTTCATGACTTGGAATACTTCTTTCCAGCCCCTTCTTGCCTGTAAGGTCTCTTTTGAGACATCAGCTGATAGTCTACTGGGAACTCCTCTCCTTTTCTCTTGCTGCTTTTAAGATTCTCTCCTTATGTTTCATCTTGGGTAATGGAATTATGATGTGCCTTGGTGTGTTCCTCTTTGGTCCAACTTCTTTGGGACTCTCTAAGCTTCTTGGACTTCCTGAAAGTCTATTTCCTTGGCCAGATTGGGGAAGTTCTCCTTCATTATTGGTTCAAATTTCAATTTCTTGTTCTTCCTGTTCTCCTTCTGGAACCCCTATGATTCAGATGCTGAAAGACTTAAAGTTGTCCTGGAGGTTCCTAAGCCTCTCATTTATTTGAACTCTTGTTTCTTCATGGTTTTCTGGTTGAATGTTTCTTTTTTCCTTCTGCTCCAAACCCTTGATTTGAGTCCTGATTTCCTTCCCATCACTGTTGGTTACATGTAGATTTTTCTTCATTTCACACAATGTGACCTCATTGTTGCCTGGGTCTTTTTTATTCTGTTGCAGTACCCAGTGAATTCCTGCAGCATCCTGATCACCAGTATTTTGAACTGTGCATCTGATAGGTTGGCTATCTCTTCATCGCTTAGTTGTATTTTTTCTGAGCTTTGTTCTGTTCTTTCATTTGGGTCATTTTTTTTTTTTTTGTCTTGGTGCGCTTGTTATGTAGTGAGGGGCAGAGCCTTAGGTGTTCACCAGGGCGGGGCAACCCAGGTCGCCGGGTTGTGACGCTATCTGTGGGGGTGGGGTCAGAGAGGGAACAATGGCGCTTGCTCTGCTCTCTCTTGGATTTCCGTCCCCTCTGCCTCTTCCCACAAGCAAATTGGGCCCTTCTGGTGCCGATTCCCGGGTGGGTGGGCTTGTGTACGTTCTAGGACCCCATGGGTCTCTCCAATGGATTCTCCTGAGTTTGGGAGTTTCTCCCGCTGCCACTTCAACCCCCACAGGTGTTTTCAGTCAGAAGTTTGAGGCTTATTTCCCCACGCTGGAGCCCTGGGTTGATAACTGCCCGTGCAGTTATCTGCACGTGAATGTGGGACCACCCAGTCCTCCAGCCACCACCTTGCCCAGAGACCTCTCCCCTCGGCTGTCTGTCTTCGCCCCTCCTACTGGTCTGGGTGAGTGTGTCTTCTTTAATTCCTTGGTTGTTGGTCTTCTATACAGTTCGATTTTCTGTCAGTTTTGGTTGTTTTTTGTTTTTAAATTTGTTGTCCTTGTTTTGGTTGTGTGAGGAGGCACAGTGAGTCTACCTATGCCTCCATCTTGGCCAGAAGTTGAAAAGTATTTTTTATGTACTTCAAATCTATACTTAATAAATGATCAACCAAGACTTATAGAAAGTAATTTCTTACTTATAGAAATTTACTTACTTTTCAGATAGAGAATAAAGCTAGTAAATGACAGAAAAGTATTCTGATTTCCAATTATGATTGTATGTCAAAAATATCACTGATTTATGGTCATCTACATTTGGGCACCATACTAGGTGCTGAGGATATAAGAATGAATACAGACTTTATAAGATGTACCTTTCCACTGAGTCTCGTTAACTCTTGGTGAGTTAGGCAAAGGAATTATGATCAGAGCGGAATGATTCTGTCCTGATACAGACTTTTTATCACATCACAACACTGACTTCTTTGGTTTCCACCTCACAAATATTTAAACTCATAAGTGTACCAGGTACATATGGTCTGTAAGAATTCTCACTATTTCTTTGTAATACCATGTTTATTTCAAATGAAAACACTAGCCGTGACACAAAGATTCCTTTGTTAACAATTGCAATTATGTGCTAAAGGTTACTAAAACTTCATCTTTTATGAATGAGTGTGATTTAGATAAGTTATCAAGATAACTACTAAAATGATACAGAAGAAATTAACATTTAATTGTCAGGCCAAATATGAAACATGTTATTCCTGTGTTACATAAAAATTTAAAATAATAATGACTACATATACACTATTTCTTAAATAATTTTATGCATTTTGGGATTATTTAAATTATTGTATTAATTAATTTTATGAGTTACTTAACAAGCAACAAATTATAATTCCTATTGTATCCATACAGAAAAAGAGGCAAAGATGTGACACAGTCTTCCTCCTCTCCCCCATACATAAATACAAAGTAGCAATTTGGGATTGGAATTTAATCTCTCAGCTATCCAGAAAGAGCTCTGTAATCCATATTAAAAACAGCTTCATTTATTTATTTATTTATTTATTTAAAATATTTTATTTATCTTCAGAGGGGAAGGGAAGGAGAGAAGGAGAGAAATATCAATGTATGGTTGCCTCTCGTGCATCCCCTGCAGGGAACTGGCCCCTGCTGAAAACTGGCCTGCAACCCAGGCATGTGCCCTGATTGGGAATCGAACCGCGATCCTGTGGCTCGCAGGCCCGCGCTCAATCCACTGAGCTACACCAGCCAGGGCTAAAAACAGCTTCATTTAAAAAAAATGTTAAACTTGAAGAAAAAGCTCTAAGCTACCACTTCTATTACTTACAAACATTCTCATAGACCATTTTAACTTTAAAGTCCCCAAACTGAATAGTTGGGGAAAAGAGAAAAGAGCACCTAAAAATTCCTTTACCATGATCAACTGATCCATTTAACAAAGGATTAACTGTGAATAATATATATATAACTATAAAACACTGCCAGTATACCTAAGGTTGAGTGATCTCTAGGACGATGGCTCAAGTCTTCATGTTGAATCCTCAGACTTTACTGTTTTGCCTCATAGTTCCTTTTATACTCTAATACTTCAGCTTCTCCTATTCAAAGTTTTAAGTTTTTATTACAGTATTTTCCCCCAAAAGGTTGCTAATAAGATTCCCTTTAAACATATACTTAAGGAAGACTTCATGCAAGCCAATTTGATTTATACAAAAATTACACTGATATCAAGAAACTTCAGCAGAGATATTATCACATTGTGTGTAAGGTTATTTTCTATTACCAAATAAGTAAAAGGTAAGACAATTATATAAAATTAAGAAACATGGCTTCCAAATAGAGAAAAATATTAACAACTTCAATCTGTTCATTGTTATCTGAAACTGCTAATCTGACATAAAAAACAATCTCAACTTCTGGAACTGGTTCTAACCAGAGGTTTATTTCGTATATCTCTTGGAAATTATTAAATAATGGTTCCTGAATTTTAAGCTTTGGTGGACAGAGATTTCACAAAAATTTCTGGGTCTTTT
Source organism: Sturnira hondurensis (assembly GCF_014824575.4). Classification (NCBI taxonomy): domain Eukaryota; kingdom Metazoa; phylum Chordata; class Mammalia; order Chiroptera; family Phyllostomidae; genus Sturnira; species Sturnira hondurensis. Next base: position 52,329 of record NW_028077910.1, read on the forward strand.
CAAATCTGTTTCCTTCTTTTGGAAGTCAAGTCTGATTTTAGTTATTTTTAGAGATGGTGCAAGGTCATCAACTTAGACTCTCCTCTCCCCCCGTTATGTATTATAGATGTACTGATAGCTTGAAACTTGCTATGCTGTTATGGTTCAAACTTCTAGACATAATTACTTCCCAAGCAGGTTGACTAACACCTTGGTGTTTGACAATGGAATGAAATTCTGATAAAAAGAACTAAAAGCCACAGAAGTTTCTAGTCGCTACTAATACCTGTACTGCTAGAAGTCAGAAAAGTAGAAAATAGGATTTATTACACAAACTGTGTTTGTTATCTCAGCTAAGTTGAATCATGAGTTCTAATACTCTGAAGTGGAGAGGAAGTGAACATTTATTAAGTTCCAGGACAAAACTCCCTTATCTATATATCTCATTTAATGCAACAACAACTCTATTGAGTAGCAATTACTCCCATTACACATATAGGACACCTGTCCAAAGTAATTTTGCCAGTAAGTATGTAAGAGCCAAGGTTTGAATTAAGGAGCTTCAAATTCCCAAGCCAATATTTTTAGTACTCATAGGATTTATTTTAATTTGTATTTATTGATGTTAGAGAGAGATGGGAAGGGATGGGGTAAGGGAGAGGCAGAGACAGACAGACAGACAGACACCCACCCACAGAGATTTCTCGCTGCACTTATTTATGCACTCATTGGTCGAATCTGGTATGTGCCCTGATGTGGGATGGAACCTGAAACCTTGGTGGATCAGGACCCACCTGAGCTACCCAGCCAGGGCGGAACTCAGGAATTTAAGGCTAGAACACTAGTCCACATAAAGCACCAGTCCAATTCCTTCGTGTTACAGATGAGAAAACTGAGATCCAAAGAGAATGAGACTTGCCCAATTACACAGCACTCGTGGTTAAACTGGGATTGGAATTCAAGTGCCCTGATATCCAGTGCACACGTGCATGTGTGTATGTGTTTGACACTGAGTGTGTCACTCTTGTTATAATTTGCACATAATTTATAACATCATAACTGTCTCCAAATGAAATTCATATGTGTGGCAAGTTCAGGGATGTATGTTTTTAGTGACCAAAATTATTAAATGTATTTGGCAAGAATAAAATCTTTTTTTTTTCTGTGCTTGCTTCTGAATGCCTATCAAACATATGTGGAGTGTTCTTATTCTGTTTTCTCTGTCTCTAAACCTGTCTTCTATGCTTCTATCTCATTTCCTCTGGGCTGAATTACAGATGATTTCCTCTAATTTATCTTTTAGAATAAAATCTTAATTGCCATTCATAAATTATTACATAGCGTAAAGAAGCTTATTGCCAATATGCTTGTTTATTCAGTTAATAAAGTGTTTATTATATACTAGCTACTGTGCTTGGAAATAAGAATACAACTATATATAAGAAAAAAGGAGTCCCTATTTACATCCTGGTAGAGGGTAAAGACAAATAAATAGGCAATTATAATGCAGTGAGTCAGTGCTATGATGGTGGGAGTACCAGAAGCTGTGGGAACAGAAAGCAGGAACACCTAACCCAGACTGACTTTTCAAAGGAGGTGAGAGGAAAGATGAGTAGGAGGAGTCAGCTGGTTAAGGATGGAGTATGGAGTATACATATATTTCAGGAGGAGCAGGAGGAGGGAGGGGAAATATGTCTAGACAGAGAAGAACTAAATCATACAGGTCCCTGAAAGCAAGGGGTTTAACATCTTGTCTATTAGAATTACCTGGGGAACTTTAAAACAAACAAACAAAACACAGATGTCTGGATTCCACCTTAAACCAATTAAATCAGAATTTCTGGGAATGAAACTCTGGCACTAGTATTTTAAAAAAGCTAATTAGATGATTCTAATATGTAGCCTGGATTGAAAGCCACTGTTTAAGCTATATAGTAAATTAAAAACATATTGCAAATAAAAGGTTATTTTAACCAAACTTCTGTGGGCCCTACTTTCTTATCTACTAAAAAACAGGGTGAAGATTAGAAGTGGCATGATATTAGTGAAAGGAGTCAGAAAACATTGGTTTTTGTCAATGAGTCTGTCATGTGACACCTGTCTAACCTTAGGTTAAAATATCATTTCTCAGAGATAATAATTCTGCCTTGTTTATGGGGTTGTTGTATAGCTCAGGATAAATAATACTTAAGAAAATAGCTTGAAATTGTGCAAATAAAATATGCACCAATATATTCCAAGATTTAGGCCACTAAGGTTGCAGTTTTTAAGATCATAAATATTTTCACCAGAGATGAAATCTTTTATGATGCTTTGTTTAAAGAAGCACCCCTACTTTGGCATTCAAGATATTAAAATAATAAAATAATGGATCCTTTAATGCTACTCTAGTTGTTAAAGAGATCAAATGGGATTAACATAGCTCTGCTCAAATAAACAAATCAACAAGTAAGTGCCTTTTTTAAAATGGTAACAGCAAATATTTAAAAACCTTTACTCATAAAGGGTACTAATAAGGAAAGTTATACACGAAGTAAACTGTTTTTGAAAACAATGTTATTATCTCCATTATTATGTAAGTATTTTATTTATAAATTTCTTTTTTTCAGGGAACACTTATTTGGGATGGAGAGGACTTCACCCTGGCGGGAAAGCAGCTCTGCCTCCAGAAGGACTGCTCCGCACACAGAGCAAGGCAAAGCCGCTGCTGGTCTACACTCTCCCTTTTGTACGTGTCTAGCCCTGTGAGAACAGACACTTTCATGTCATTTTTCAGTTTAAGTACAGTGTTTGTACTTAGTGACATCTCTTTAATACTATATCCAATTTACCATATATCTAACTTTTTATATATCTTTTATAACTTAAAAGATGTATAAAAACACTTCTACTTTTTTCATTCTTCAACTAAAACTGATAGCAATGGCCTTCAAACTTTATACTCATAGTCAATGATAAAACCTTAAGTTAATATTCACTTATTTTCTTACTATTTTCACTATGATGCTATTACTATTGTCATGTACTATCATTTACTTAAATTGCTTAATATATGATGATGAAAAGGTCACAAGAAACTTTTGAAAAAGTCGAAATTTTATTTAACTTTAAAAACATGAAATAAGAAAACGTAAACAAACAAACAAACAAACACGCACACACACAGCTGGACCACGATCAGATAACTTTGGCTGATTGATCTGCAGAACAGTTATTCTGATATTTAAAATTTTCCAGAACATGTGATGTATAGAGATCTATGCTGTCAATCAGAATTCAAAAAATCTTCAAAGTTGAACACGCAGACATATTATCAAATTTTTATGCTGCAGTTAAATTCAAGCCCATTAATAAAGGCATAAAGTATTTTAATTTATCCAAATTAAGTTGGCAACATGGTATCTTAAGTATTTCGAGATCTTTTCTTACCCGGCAATTCAGCACATGAATTTTGTACAGTGCAAGATAAGCAAATAACCAGAAAATCTACTTTCTAAGCAGGGAAACATGCAACCAGTATTGCCCGCAGTGGTTCAAAAGTAGCCTCAGACCCGACTTGAGTTACCAGTTTAGCAACCCGACTTTTCTAGGGGCTCTCCTAGGCTTCACAAACTACGATTTAAGACATCACCACGCCAACCCATGTCCTGCAAGTGCATAAAGGCGTAGCGCTAAAATGAGGAAGCTTCACCAAAAAACGAAATCACAGCTCCAATTCATTAAAGAACACGCAGGCTGTTTTCTAAAAGCTTCCTCTCGTGCTTCCTCCCTTACCTTTCACGTAGCTATGTAAACAGCTCCCCAGTTATTGACATTTAAGAAAGTAGCTTTCGATTCTCAAGTCTGGTAACTAGCCACCATCACCCCTATTCCTTTAGCATCCTAAAATAAACCACGCGAGCCGCGGTCATGGGCGAAACACTCAGCTATAAAACCGGCATCGCAGAATACTTAATAGAAACACAAATCACGAGACAATGTCTCAGGTCTATGAATGAAAGATCTAATACGTTTGATTGTCACCGTCAAAAGGGAAAAAACAACCTCGAGAGGAAGGGTGGGAGGGGAACTGTGGGGTGGGGGAGCAGTTTTCCTTTAGCTCCAGCCGGGCGATTTAAACCCAGTATGTGGCAAACGCAGGGTCGCCAGGCTGGCGGGCCGGGGTCCTCCCTTGGGCTTGACAGCCTGTTAGGACCAGCTCTCGGGTCTGTGCCGAATCCCTCTTGCCGCGGTGCTGGGGCAACCCGGCCACCCGCGGGCTGGGTGGGCGTGCAAGGGCGCCAGGGATTGAGCTACTGTGGCTGGGGCGGCGGCCCTGGGCGCACTTCCTCAGTTCCCAGCCGCCCATCACCAAAAATGGGAGAGGAAGGAAACAAGGAGCGAGGCAGTGGCCACAGGGAGAAAAGAGGGAGCCCTGGTCTCTGCATTTGGGTGAGGCCAGTGGCAGGCCGGGGAGACGAAGCAGTGCTCCCAGGCGAACTCCGCTGCGGGCCCGGACGCTGGAAGAGACAACCGGCGGTTAGCCCCCCGCCCAATACGGGTGGGAGCGCCCGAGAGTCCTCGGCACCCACCAGTCCCCATCCCCACCTCGCCCGCTCCCAGCCAGTTCGAGCTCTACTCACGCTCGGAGCTCCTCCAGGCTCCGCGGATCTAGCCGCATCGGGTCCCAGCGTTGCGGGCAGCGGAGCCCAGGGAGAGGAGAGCGGGCAGCACGGCCCCCCGCCTCCTGGCCCCTCTCCCCCACCGCTCCGGAGCTGCTGGCCGGGCCGAGCCCTGCCTCGACGGTGGCCCCAGCCCCAGCGGCCGAGGCAGCAGCAGCCCGAGACCTCAGTGGCCGCAGCGGCGGCACCGGAACTGCCGCTTTCTCCTCGTTCCCTCTTCTAGCTGGCCCCCGTCACACACCCCCACCCCCGTCTCCTTTCTCTGTCACCCTGTTTTTTTTCCCTTTTGTTTCCAGAATAAACTTTATTGGTCTCCTTTTCCGCTCACATCGTGTAAACAAACAACGAACTCATCCCCACCCCCTTGACTCCCCCCTCCTCCGGCAGAGGAGGGTAAGAGTTGAAGAGGGGCAGGGCTTATGATGCCCCGGAAGCAGATGTGCAAAAGGGGAAGCAAAATTGAAGAGACCGGGAGGGGAAGTGGGCAAACAGGGTAACAAAGTGCTGCTGCGGCTGCGCCTTGCTTTTCCGCCCGAAGTTCGGGTGGTGTTGGGGCTGTTTTTATGGCGTGCGTATATGAAATACTCCGTCTTTCATAGTGGTGAGGTTGTGTGTCATCCTAGGGCGGCATACATGTTGTGTATCGGTTTCTATGAGCATCAGGCGGCCTGGGGTAGAGATAAGGAAAGGGGGTACCAGGAGCAAGTGAGTTCACCCACGTTAATGCCCGTAGAGGAAATGAGATATCCTTTTCCCTGGAGGCGAGAGAAGGGGGCGCGGTGGCTAAGCACAGGTGGTTATAGATACTAGAAAGAAGGCCTTTTAAAAAGCGTTCTTCTGCTAACGTAAAGTTGTAGCCCGTTCTAAAAATGCAATGCACTGCTTTAGCGCTCTGTAATCCTTTGACTCAGGGGAGACCTTTTGCAATGCCCCCTCTACCCCCTCTTGTTTTTTTTCATATTTGAATCAGCTTGTAGGATTCAATTCTGACATTTAAGAAGGCGTGCGGTTTTTGTGTAATTCCCAAAGAGACTTAAGAAAAGCCATCTTGGCTATAGCTCAGATTCAAGGTGGTGCTTTGGTACTGCGTACTACAGAAACCTCTTTTTGCTTGAGAACCCTGTAATGGGATCTTTTGCCTTTTGAGATCACAGTAGATGAGGGACCAGTTTTCTCCCTGTTTCTCCCCCTAGTGGTCTTTCATTGTACTGAAAAGGTATAGGACCAGCGGTACAAGTCCTCAAACGTTGGTTCTCCCTTGAATTTTGAAGGAGTAACAGGACTTGGAAGTGTTACAGTCCAGCTTGTCAAGCGGAGCTAAAACCTGGCCCTATTTGTTCATACCCAGTCATAAATGAGATACATATCTCTATGTGGTCATAGTTTCATTCGATTGTATTTCTACATTGTGTTTTCTTAAACTCTGGTTTTCATTTAACATTCTAGGGGTCTGTCTCTGAATATTTTTCTAGAACCAGTGGTTTTATTTATTTATTTTTTTAGCAGTTTCACAACACTGTTACTCTAGAGCAAGCAATTCTTTTTTTTTTTTTTTTTTAAGAAATGAATTACTAGTCAAAGTAAACCTTAAGGCAGCATTTCCCAAATTCTGTTTCCAGGTAAAATTTCATGAGAGATCACTTGGTGGGGAAAAATTCTGCTGGGTGTATTTTACTCAAGGTCCTATGAGTACAAGAAGAATGTTTTACAAGAACAGTTGAAATAGCAATTCTCACACTGTACATCAAACAAACAAAAAAGGTATACTTCAAAATTAAAGAATTACAGCTAAAGAATTTTAAGGAATTAGAGCTAAAGAATTAGTTTTTAAAATGTCTAAGATAAAACTATTGTTCCATTCTAACACATTGCAAATATAACAGTTCTTTAGCCTTTTGGATTTATTTCCATAGAAAGTAAAGATAACTGATGATTCAAATGTGCATTGTACACCAAAGTATTCTCTAATAGCACTTAAGTCACTACTAATCAATGAAGTAATTTGGAAACAGATCAACTTGGTTTCTGTAGCAATGAACTGTGGCTGAATAAAACTGCAACATCAAACTGACAATACTCTGAGGGTAAACAGAGTGAGCTACTTTATAGAACATTTTAAATCAGTTATGGTAAGGTTTGTTTTGCCCCAGAATGTCCTATGTGCCCTTATTTTTAAAAAATTAATGTGTATTGTTGGGTGAAAAGTTCTATAAATATCAATTTTATCAAGTTGATTGATAATGTTTAAGTCTTGTATATTTTTACTGGTTTTCTCTATATCTACAGTTTCTCAGAGAGCCATTTTGATGTCTCCAACTATAGATTTGTCTGTTTTTCCTAACACACTTTATATGTTTTGAAGCTCATGTTAGGTTGGAACATATCGTGCCTTTAGAATGATATGTTTGTGTTTTTTTTAATCCTCACCTGAGGACATTTTTTCATTGATTTGTGAGAGGGAAGGAGGGAGGGAGGGAGAGAGAGTGAGTGAGAGAGAGAGAGAGAGAGGCATTGATTGGTTGCCTGCTATTTGTGCCTGACCAGGATGGAACCTGCAACTTAGGTATGTGCCCTGACCAGGAATCAAACCCTCCACCTTTTGTGTGTAGGGTGATGCTCTAACCAACCAAGCCACACTGGCTAGGACTAGAATGATATGTTTTTGATGACTTTTTAAAAGTTATTATGTACTGTTTCTCCTTGTTTCTTGTATTATCCTTGTTCTGAAATCTATTTTTTCTCACATTGATATAGACACTCCAGCCTTCTTTTGATTAGTTTTCTGTGATATGTCTTTCCCCACCTTTTTATTCATCTTTCTATATTGTTATATTTAAAGTGGTTTATTTGTAGACAACACATAGGTCTTTTTTAAAAAATTCAAATTTGATAATCTCTTTTTTTAATTGCTATGTTTAGATGATTTACATTTAGTGTAATTATTGGTATGGTTGTATTTAAACCTATCATTATTTGCTTTCCTATTTTCCTTTTTTCTATTCTTTCCTGTCTTCTTTTGAATTGTTTGAATATTTCTTAATATTACATTTCAATGTGTATATATATGTATTTTTTTTGGATACAGCTCTATTTTGTAGTTGCTCTGTGGCTTACGATATACATATCTAAACTTCCACAGTGTAATGAGTGGTAATATTACATCATTTTGAGTAGTAAAGTGTAGAGAGATACCTTACTGCCATATGCTCTGTCCCTGCTCTACCACTGACCTTTGTGACCTAGTTGATATAATATTATATTTATTATTTTTAAAACTTTTGTAAGAGTTTATTTAAGCCAAACTGAAGACATGTGCCAGGGAGCAAGATCTCAGCTGATCTCAAATGCTCCAGAGGACAGCAGTTTTGTAGCTTCTTTTATGCTTTTGAATATAATGAGGGAATGTACATGGATGTGGGAGAAAGCAAGGTGGGATTGGATTACAGGATAGTTAACAAGATTATGTACTCTCTTGAGGGTTAATACTCCCTCTGAAGGATAGTACGTAAGGCATTTCAAAGGCATGTTAACTTAGATGCACAAGAACAATGGGCAGTGCTGGTTTACAACCTTTCACTAAAGAAGTTATAGGCCTGGGTTGTGACTCCACACCATGACTTGCCCAGTTAGGAATTTATGGCCAGATCACCTTTTGAGGTTGCTTTCCGTAGAACCCATTTTTTTCATCCACACTTACCCGCTTTGATCATACATCAGTCTGAAGGATGCATTGGTAAGCAACCTTTTGGTCCAATGGCGAGATCTCACAGAGCTAGGAAGGCTCATTCCTAGGATGTGGCATTATTGACCTTGTGTTGTTGACTACTGGGGATGGGGCAATACTATAACCATGGCATCTGAGTTGAGGCTGATTTTTTTCCAAAAGGGAAGACCAGGTAAATAAAAGGTAGTTGGGTTTTTTGCCCTTCATTACGAGAAAACACTGAATCATTTCTGTTCTGGGGACTATCATGATCTCAATTTTGCCTTCTATCTCATTTTTCTGTATTTGGCTTCTAGTATAACATTTACATAAGACATGAAAAGAGTATTAAAAGTTATACATGTCCAGTAATCATAAATTGTTGGACAATATAGAAAAACCCAAAGAACAAGTATAACTATTATTATGACTAATATCACTAAAGATAATAAAATAAATGGATTTTGAGTTCAATATCAATCTATCAGTATCCAGGTCTTGTGGATGTCTTAGGATAGCTGTTTATCTCTGGTGGCAGCAGGTTTTTGTCCTCAAGGAGTCTTGGATGACAATGCTAGATGTCCTTTGCAGACGATGCTAGATGTCCATTTGAGGTTAGGAGCCTGATAAGTTTCTTTCCAATGAGGTTGGAGAGTGTCTTTTATTTGATGTCCTTTCTAATAAACAAAATCTCCAAGTGGCAGTTAAATGATCTTCATGTGTGTGTTGTGCTGGATGTATAAGGTTTGAGCCCTCCATACTGATTGATTGCTTGAGACAGCCTCACAGAGGTGGGCAGGGATGTGTTGGTGTCACTGTTCCCTACGAGGACAGCATAAGTGATGTTTTAAATCTTTGTCTCCCGGGAGCTCTCAGTGAAAGCAAGTGGTTACCACCTTGGCATTTTCATGAAGTGACAGTGGAACCTTGGCAATAGTGTAAAATGTTTCTTTTCAATAATGGCAGCTCATCAGTTCCTTCAAATAAGGCCAACTTAAATGTGTTACGATGGTACCAGAGAGCCAGGAAGAACCAAGTGGTCACCTTGAGTTTTCTATAGCCCTGACTTTCTTGTTTAATTTACAACCATTGTTTACCTACACAATATACCTTAGACTATTTTTATCATTTATTTTACAATGCTTTGTATGCTTTGTAAAGCATACAAAGTTGCTTACAAAATAAATTTCAAGTCTTCTGAGGTGTTTCACGGGCCCTTCTGAAACACTGCAAAGTTATTCCTACATATATTGAGATTCTTTATCCTCAAAACCTCAATTTCTAATGAAAACTGAGAAGCAATTAGCATTCTTTAGTTTAGCAATTTTATGAAGACATTTTGTGACTTGTAGAAACATATTTCATAGACATAAAAGTCAATTATTAACATGGACTTATTTTTATTAAACCCAGGATAAAAAATGCATGTTTGTTTTACTTAAACTAGCAAACTTAAGCTAGGTTTTATTTACTAAGGAGTAATTTTAGATCATGTAAACTTGAAAAGCATGATTTAATTTTTCTTTTTCTAAGAATTTTAGGATACTCAATCCTTAAGAAGAACTTGCCTTTAAATTGATTTTAACAGTACCATCTGGAGGTAGGAAATTTTCTAACATTTACAACATACACACATAGACATCACAGACACAAACAGAATAGTTGGATCCAAATTTTGTTTTGGAGGCATTTGCAATATATATATCTATATATAGATATATATATAGATATATATATCTATATATCTATCTCCTGGACAAGTCAAGTCGAAGTAAGGACAGCCATTTTTAATACCCCAAAGAATTGGGTTGACACCTAAAGGACACCATAGGTTGACCCATTTATCTAAATTTTTTTTGAAGCTTTGTGAGAGCAATGAAATATGCTTTCCATTCTTCCTGCCCAATTTTATAGATGGCTTTTTCTATGTGCATGCGAAAGATTAATTTAGAAGTATCAGTGGATCCTCATCTTGGTCATCTTAGTATTAATACTAATGGAAAACCGACTTTCATGAGGCTTATTGGTCTCAGAGTTTCTCATGTTATTTATGAGATCTATAGGGATAGAGCAAAGTTCTAGAGAAAACCAGCCTTTATGTCCATATCTCTAGGTGACCCAGCACAGTGAATATCCTTATAGAACTGCTTTGTACCCTAGAGGAAATTTTTTTCAGGTAACTCCACAAGGTTTTTAGTCACCTAAGAATACTTGAACAGGGGCCAGTGAGAGCTTATTGGACTCCACCTGAAACTGGATGCTTTCTAAGGCCCAGAACCTCTCTCAGGCCCCAGGGACTGGAGGTGAACCTGTTCTAGGATGCTCTGCCCTTCTCTCTGGGTTTCCTACCACTGGCTCCTCCGGTATCAGCTGTGCTACCTACCTACAGGATGACTCCTGGCGGCACCCATCTCTGACACTGGATTTGGGGATTTGAACAACTGCGGTCACCCCATTGGCTATTTGGGTTGGGGAAGCAAGTATCCTTTCTCTTTCAGAGTTAAAGAAGTTCAATCTCTCATTTAACCAGCAGAAGGTATTGTTTGGACTCTCAGTAAGTAATCCAATTAAAAAGCCAAAATTAAATACAACCCATTTTTTTCTTTTTTTCCTTTCCCTGGGTGATCCCAACCCTTATCCACCCCAAGGACTTTCTAAGACCAGCTCAAATAGTCATGTATGTCTACTTCAAGCAAGGAGGTCCCAGATATCAAAAAAAAATCACCCCAGTTCACCTGATATGAAGTAGTGAGCTGGTTGGGCACAGTGGGCCCTTGCTTTTACCTAGCACTGGGTGCGGGTTCACAGGGTGACTTTGGGTGGACTTCTTTGGAATTGTGCTGACTATATCGAGTAAATGTCAATAGAAGAAACGTCCAAACCTGTGGGGAATTTTTATAAGTGTTTATATGAGTCAAACTGACAATATATGCCAGAGAACAAAATCTCCAATTCCTCCCCATATTATATATGAGTCTGTTGTGCTTGAGTGAAATCTATTGTTTTATATCAAAGAAATGTAAGTTCCTTTTTGATCTTTTTCTTAACTTAGAAAGACATGGACTGCTTCATGAATCTGCATATCATCCTTGCACAGGGGCCAAGCTAATCTTGTCTGTATGTTCCAGTTTCAGTATATATGCTGCCGAAGTCAGCACTCTCTTTTTTAACTTTTAACACAGTGACACATGCACATAGCTAGAGTCTAATACTAAAAAGGTTATATAAAAAAACTACTTTCTCATTTCTTGCATCTTATTTTTGGAGCCAAACGCATTAAACTCTCTTGTTATTTCAGAAATTAGTATTATAGCACCATTACCATTTTTTAATTTAACACTTAGGTAGACACATATATATCTTTGCTTTCCCTCATCCTATACCCTCAGTATAATTATAATTTTGAGTTAAGGATCAATATTTACATTATGACTGTGTTAATATTATTAACTACATAGCCAAATAGTGCATGCTTTTCTGTCCTGAAAAGCTTGATTTTTTCTTAAAATAGTTGCATCATTTATCAGATGCATAATTTTTGTAGGTACCTATTCTTTTTTCCAATTGCATATCAATTTGTCTAATGCATAATACTTGTTGTTTTACCCCACTATATCCAATCAGGTATATAAAATAACCCTTTAATTCTACTTTTTTCCCCCCCTCTGAAACCCTGCCTTAGAGCCCTTCATCCTCCTGCTCCAATCTGGACTGGTTACTTTTCAGGCTCCTGCTGCCTATCATTTGAGACTGCCCTTTGCCATTTTCTATTCTAGTGTCCTTGTTTCCTAGATCCTGTGCTTTCCCCTTTCTTGATTACTTCCTCATTTCAGAGGAGTACTTCTCTAGTAGCTTCCTGAAAAAGGGTGAAGGGGAAATAGATTATCTGAAATTTTAAATATATGAAAAATGTGTTCTATTTCAGTGGTTTTCAACACTGGCTGCATATTAGAATTATATGGGAGAGCCTTAAAAGCAGAAAAAAAATCAAAGTGCCTTCTGAGCTTCTGTCTCTGACCCACTCAGAGTGAATTCTGATAGGATTTAAGTTCACCAGGAGATTCTAATGTGAAGTTGAGAACCAGATTGCTGCAAACTTGAAGGTTAGGCCAAGTTCTAAGATGGCTCTGAAGATTTCCTCTCCGTGATGTACACAACTTGCTATTCTATGTGGGTGGTACTAGTACATGTGAGGAAATATTATTCCCAGGAATAAGTTACTAATCAGTTGGCTTTGAGTTAGATTATCCTGGTTGAGTGTAGAGGAGTCCTTCAAGGGAAGGTAAAGCATCTGAGAGATGTTCCCTGCTGGCCCTGAAGTTGAAGCGGACTGCTGTGTTGTTAGAGGAGGAGGCCAAATGGCAAGGGCCTGAGGGAGAGCCCTTAGGAAATCAGAGCAGTCCTAGGCTGATAGGTAACAAGGAAACTCGGTCTTCTGTCATACAACCTGAAGGAACTGACTTCCGCCAACAGCTCGAGTGAGTTTGAAAGAAGATTGAGTGCAGATTTAGCTGATACCTTGATTGCAGCCTGGTGAGAACATGAGTAAAAAACCCAGCTCTGTGCCCAGGCTTTCAACCCACATAAACTGAGATTATGGTATTTGCTGTGCAGCAGTAGAAAACTGCCTAGAATTCTGGGGAGCAGAGTTAAATCATTTTCCCTATGGATTTTACTTTATTTTTAATTGTTCATTTTTACTGTATTTTTTATCTGTTACTATTTATTTCCCGCATATCCTCTTTCTACTTCCACCCACCCTGTCCCCCCACAATCACTACAGTGTTGTTTATGTCCATGGGTTTTTTCCCCTCAATCATTCTCCCCCAAATCTCTCCCTGCAGAGATGTCAGCCTGCTCTATGAGTCTGTCACTATTTTGCTTGTTAGTTAAGTTTGTTCATTAGATTCCACATATGAATGAAATATGTGGTGCTACATATGTGGCAATACGTATGGTACTTGTCTGCTCTGTCTGGCTTATTTCACTTAGCAAAATGTTCTCCAGGTCTGTCCATGCTGTTGCAAAGGGTAAAATTTTCTCTTAATGGCCCGAGTAGTACTCTGTTGTGTAAATGTCCCATAGTTGTTTTATGTACACACCTATTGATGGACACTTGGGCTGCTTCCATATCTTGGCAATTATAAATAACACTGCAGTGAACATAGGGGTGCTTATATTCTTTTGAATTAACGTTCTGGGTTTCTTCAGGTAAATTCCCAGAAGTGGAATTGCTGGGTGATAAGGCAATTCCTTTTTTAGTTTTTTGAGGTATCTCAACACTGCTTTCCATAGTGACTCAGCAAGCCACATTCCCACTAACAGAGCAAAGTGTTTCCCTCTCTCCACAATCTCACCAGCATTTGTTGTTTGTTGATTTATTGATAATAGCCATTTTGACAGGTGTGAGATGATATTGTAGTTGTAATATGCATTTCTCTGATGATTAGTGACATTGAGCATCTTTTCATATATCTATTGGCCTTCTGTATGTCTTCTTTGGAGATGTGCCTATGCAGGTTCTTTGCCCATTTTTTAAATTGGATTGTTTGTTATTTTGATGTTAAGTTTTATAAGTTCTATATAAATTTTGGTTATTAACCTCTTATCAGATGTATTGGTGAATATATTCTCCTATTCCATGGGTTGTATTTGTATTTCATTGATAGTTTCCTTTGCTAGGCAAAAGCTTTTATGTAGTCCCATTTGTTTATTTCTCTTTTGTATTTGTAAGGAGATAGATAAAATAGATAGATTAGTAAGGAGATAGATAAAATATTGATTGCTATGAGCAATGTCTGAGATTATGCTGCCTGTGTTTTCTTTTAGATTTTTATGATTTTGGGTCTAATATTTAACTCTTTAATCCATTTTGAATTTATTCTTGTATGCGGTGTAAGGAGGTTGTCTAGTTTCATTTTTCTGCACATATCTGTCCAGTTTTCCTAACACCATTTACTGAACAAACTATCTTTAGCCCATTGTGTATGCTTGCTTCCTCTGTCAAATATGAATTGACTGTAAAGGCATGAGTTTATTTCTGGACTATCTATTCTGTTCCATTGATTTATGTGTCCATTTTTATGCCAGTACCATGCTGTTGCGATTACTATGGCCTTGTAGTGTAGTTTGATGTTAGGTAGTGCAATTCCTGCAACTTTGTTCTTCTTTCTCAAGATTGCTGTTGCTATGAGGGGCCTTTAGTGGTTCCATATAGATTTTTGAAATATTTGTTCTAGTTTTGTGAAATATGTCATTGGTATCTTGATAAGAATTGAATGGAATCTATAGATTGCTTTGGGTAGTATGAACATTTTAATGATATTAATTCTTTCTATCCATGAACATGGTATATGCTTCCACTTATTTGTATCTTTTTCAATTTCTTTGTTCAATATTTTATGATTTTCCAGGTATAGGTCTTTACATTCTTGGTTAAATTTATTCCTAGGTATTTTATGCATTTTGAAACAACTGTAAGTAGAATTATTTTCTTAACTTCCATTTCTGATAGTTCATTATTGGCATATAAAAATAGAACTGTTTTCTGGATTTTAATTTTGTATCCTGCTACTTTACTAAATTTATCAGTTCTAGTAGTTTCTTGGAGGAATCTTCATGGTTCTTTAAAAATAGTATCATGTCACCTGCAAATAAAGGGAATTTTACATCTTCCTTTCCAATTCGGATGCCTTTTATTTCTTCTTCCTTTCTGATTGTTGTGGCTAGGACTTCCAGTACTATGTTGAGTAAGAGAGGTTATAAGTGGACATCCCTATCTTGTTCCCAATCTTAAGGGGAATGCTTATACTTTTTCCCATTGAGTATAAGCTGGCAGTGGGTTGTCATATAGTATCTTTATTATGTTGAGTCATGTTCTGTCTATTCCCACTTTCCTGAGAGTTGTTATCATAAATGGGTGCTGGATTCTATCAAATGCTTTTTCTGCAACTGTTCATGTGATCATGTGGTTTTTATCCTTCATTGTGTTAATGTGGTGTATCATGTTTATTGATTTGCAAATGTTGCACCAACTTGCATCCCTGAAATAAGTCCCACCTGATCATGGTGTATGCTCTTTTTGATATATTTCTATATTTGGTTTGCTAATAGTTTGTTGAAGATTTTAGCATCTATGTTCATCAGTGATATTGGCCTATAATTTTCTTTCTTTTTAGTGACTTTATCTGGTTTTGGAATTAAGATAATGCTGGCCTCTTAAAATGAGCTTGGGAATCTTCCTTCCTCTTGAATTTTTTGGAATAGTTTGAGAAGGAAAGGTGTTCGTTCTCTTGGAATACTTGGTAAAATTCACCTGTGAAGCCATCTAGTCCAGGGCTTTTGTTTGTTGGGAGCATCTTGATTGCTGCTTCAATTTCAGTAGTTATGATTTGTCTTTAATCCCTCTTTAAAGATCTCAGATTCTCTGATTCTTCATGATTTAGTTTTGGAAGATTGTATGATTCAGGGTTTTATTCAGTTTGTCCAGGTTGTCCAATTTGTTGCAATATAGTTGTTCATATTTTCTCACAATCCTTTGTATTTTTTGGTGTCAGTTGTTACTTCCGCTCTTTTATTTTTTGATTTTATTTGGTTACTCTTTTTTTCTTGATGAAACTGGTTATAGGTTTGTCAATCTTGTTTATGTTTTAAAGGACCAGCTCTTGGATTCATTGATCTTTTGTATTATTTTTTTAGACCCTATTTTGTTTATTTCTGTTCTCATCTTTATTATTTCCTTCCTTCTATAAATTTTGGACTTTGTTGTTCTTTTTAAAGTTTCTTTAAGTGTAAAGTTGGATTGTTTATTTGAGCTTTTCTTGTTTCTTGAAATAGGCTTGGAATGCTATGAATTTTCTTCATAAGGCTGCTTTCCTGTGTCCCACAGATTTTGAGTTGCTTTGTTCTCATTGTCCTATGTTTTGAGGTATCTTTTGATTTTTTTTGAACTCATTTACCCATTCATTGTATAGTAACATGTTATTTAGCTTCATGTCTTTGTATATTTTTCAGTTTTCTTCTTGTGTTGATTTCTAGGTTCATAGCATTATGTTGAGAAAAGATGCTTGATATGATCTCAGTCTTCTTAAATTTATTGAGACTTGTTTTGCATCCTACCATGTGGTCTATTCTAGAAAATGTTCCATGTGCACTTGAAAAGTATGTATATTCTGCTGCTATGGGATGAAATGCTTGAAGATACCACTTAAATCCATTTGATCCAGTGTGTCTTTTAAGGCCACTGTCTCCTTGTTCATTTTCTATATGGAAGATGTATCTATTTAAGTCAATAGGGTGTTAAAATCCCCAATTATGACTATATTTCTGTTAATCTCTCTTTTTATATCCATCAAGATTTGCTTTATGTCAGACTTCCTGGCAAGATGGAGGCATAGGTAGATACACTGTGCCTCCTTGCACAACCAAAACAAGGACAACAATTTAAAAACAAAAAACAACCAGAACTGACAGAAAATTGAACTATATGGAAGTCCAACAAACAAGGAGTTAAAGAAGACATTTTTCTAGACTGGTAAGAGAGGTGAAGTTAGGCAGCTCGGGGCAAAGAGGTGGCTGGTGGACTAGGGCATGCAAGATGGCAGCTGGTGGACCCTGTGAGGTGGGAGATTATGGAGTGGCGTGATACTCGAGGTTGCAACTGGCCGGCAAGGCAGCGGCTGGCAGACTGGGTGGTTCCACATTCATAAGCAGATGAACCAGGCGAAACTGGGGAGCAAGACAGACAATGTAACCCAGGGTCCCAGCTTGGGGAAATAAAGCCTCTAAACACCAATTAAAAACACCCATGAAGGGAACTTCTGCCAAGATGGAGGCATAGGTGGAAACACTGTGCCTTCTCCCACAACCAAGTTTGAACACAACAAAGGTTTGGAGAACTAGAACACACCCAAAGACCAGAAAACGGAATTATACAGAAGTCCGACAGCTACGAACCGTTCAACCAGGACGGTAAGAGAGGCGGAGCCAGCAGTGGAGCTGGGTCGGGCAGGACAGATCCCCCGACCTAGGCGTGCAGGCAGCCTGGAACCAGTCGGGGTGCAGGGCAGACTGGCCGCGGTCGCACATTCGCGCACAGTGAGACGGACCATGTAGGCCCCAGGGGGCGAGGGCTGACAGCGGTGGCACACTCGCGTGCAGTGGGACGAAACGTGTGGGCCCGGTGACGGCAGCAGCTGCGGCACCGGTGACGGCTGAGGCGGCAGGCGGCAGACAGGACGCCATAGTCCCTCTTTGGCCCTGCCCCCACATGCAGCGTCACAACCCAGCAACTTAGTTAGCCTGCACCAGTGAACACCTTAGGGCTCTGATCCTTCTATGGAATAGGCACGAACAGCCCAAAAGATGGTGCAAGAAGAACTCAAAGTCCCAGAGCCAATAACTCTAAGCGACCAAGAAATTGCCAGCCTCTCAGAAGCACAATTCAAGACACTATTTATCAGGATGCTCACAGAACTGGTAGATTATAGTCACAAATTAGAGGAACATAGTCACAAATTAAAGGAACATATGAAGGCTAAACTAATTGAAATGAAGGGAGATGTCCAGGAAACCAATAGCGATGGAAAGGGAACTGGGGCTCAAATCAATGGAATGGACCAGAAGGAAGAACGAAACATCCAACCAGAAAGGAATGAAGAAATGAGAATTCAAAAAAATGAGGAGAGGCTTAGGAACCTCCAAGACATCTTTAAACATTCCAACATCCGGATTATAGGGGTACCAGAAGGGGGAAAGAAACAGCCACGAGTGGAAAACTTATTTGAACAAATAATAAAGGAGAACTTTCCCAGTCTGGCAAAGGAAATAGACTTCCAGGAAATCCAGGAAGCTCAGAGAGTGCCAAAGAAGTTGGACCCAAGAAGGAACACACCAAGGCACATCATAATTACATTAGCCAAGACTAAAATGAAGGAGAGAATCCTAGAAGCAGCAAGGGATAAGGGGACAGTCACCTACAAAGGAGTACCCATCAGACTGTCAGCGGATTTCTCAAAAGAGACCTTACAGGCAAGAAGGGGCTGGAAAGAAGTATTCCAAGTCATGAAATCCAAAGACCTACAGCCAAGATTGCTTTATCCAGCAAAACTTTCATTTAGAATGGAAGGACAGATAAAGTGCTTCTCAGA
>NW_028077910.1:71004-186369 GCF_014824575.4 Sturnira hondurensis
GGGGGGAAGGGAATGAAGGGTTGGAATAGAACAACTGTAATGGTATAATCAATAAAATATATTAAAAAAAACGGGGGTGGGAGGGGGAAAAGGGGGGAGAAGGCACAGAAAATAGCATAGATGGAAGGTAGAAAATAGATAGGGGGAGGGCGAGAATAGTGGGGGAAATATAGAATCTAAAGAACTTGAGACACATGGTTATAAACTAAGGGGGGGGAGAATGGTGGGGGAGGGAGTGTGTGGGTAGGGGGGAATGAAGGGGGGGAATAGAACAACTGTAATGGTATAATCAATAAAATATATTTAAAAAAATTCCCATGAAGGTTGAGGTGCTGGAAGAAACTCCCAGCCTCACAGGAGAGTTCGTTGGAAAGACCCACAGGGTCCTAGAACGTACAAAAACTCACCCATCTGGGAATCAGCACCAGAGGGGCCCAATTTGATTGTGGGAAGTGGGGGAAGTGACTGAAATCTGGCAGAGAGTGGAGCAAGCACCATTGTTCCCTCTTGGACCCCTTCCCCACATACAGCATTACAACCCAGCAATATGCATTACCCAACCCTGGTGAACACCTAAGGTTCCGCCCATCTCTATGTAACAGGTATGTCAAGACAAAAAAAAATGGCCCAAATGAAAGAACAGATCAACGCTCCAGAAAAAATACAAGTAAGTGATGAAGAGAGAGCCAACCTATCAGATGCACAGTTCAAAACACTGGTAATAAGGATGCTCACAGAATTTGTTGAATTTGGTTGCAAATTAGATGAAAAAATGAAAGATACGCTAAGTGAAATAAAGGAAAATGTATAGGGAACCAGTAGTGATGGGAAGGAAACAGACTCAAATCAATGGTGTGGACCAGAAGGAAGAAAAAAAGACAACCAGAAAAGAATGAAGAAACAGGTATTCAAAAATATGAGGAGAGGCTTAGAAACCTTCAGGACAACTTTAAATGTTCCAACATTCGAATTATAGGGGTACCAGAAGGGGAGGAGGAATATCAAGAAGTAAAAAACTTATTTGAACAAATAATAAAGTAGAACTTCCCCAATCTGGCAAAGGAAATAGACTTCCAGGAAATCCAGGAAGCTCAGAGAGTCCCAAAGAAGGTGGACCCAAGGAGGAACACACTAAGGCACATCATAATTACATTACCTAAGATTGAAATTAAGGAGAGAATCCTAGAAACAGCAAGAGAAAAGGAGGCAGTTACCTACAAAGGAATGCCGGTAAGACTGTCAGTGGATTTCTCAAAAGAGACCTTGCAGGCAAGAAGGGGCTGGAAAAAAGTATTCCAAGTTATAAAAGGCAAGGACCCACATCCAAGATTGCTGTACCCAACAAAGCTTTCATTTAGAATGGAAGGACAGATAAAGTGCTTCTCAGATAAGGTAGAGTTAAAGGAGTTCATCATCACCAAGCCCTTATTATATGAGATGTTAAAGGGACTTATCTAAAAAAAAGATTAAAAACATTTACAGTAAAATGACAGCAAACTCACAATTAACAACCACACCTAAAACAAACAAACAAACAAACAAAAAACTAAACAAACTAGAACAGGAGCAGAACCACAGAACTGGAGATCACATGGACAGATATCAATAGGGGAGTGGGAAGAGGAGAGAGGGGGATAAGGTACAGAGAGTAAGTAGCATAGATGGTAGGTAGAAAATAGACAGGGGGAGGGTAACAATAGTATGGGAAATGTATAAGCCAAAGAACTTATATGTATGACCCATGGACATGAACTAAGGTGGGGGAATGTGGATGGGAGGAGATGTGCAGGGTGGAGGGGAATGAAGGGGAGGAAGTGGGACAACTGTAATAGCATAATCAACAAAATATATTTTAAAAAAGATTTGCTTTACATGTTTAGCTGCTCCTATGTTGGGTACATGAAGGTTTACTAGGGTTATATTCTCTTGTTGGATTGTTCTCTTTATCATTATGTACTGTCCTTCTTTGTCTTTTACTGTAACCTTATAAAGTCTATTTTGTCAGATATAAGTATTGCTACCTCAGCTTTTTTCTCCCTTTCCATTTGCATGAATTATCTTTTTTTTCACCCATTTACTCTTAGTCAGTGTTTATCTTTCGTCCTGAGGTGAGTCTCTTGAAGACAGCATATATATGAGTCTCGTTTTCTTATCCATTCAGCTTTTGAATTGAGCATTTAAGCCACTCACATTTAAAGAGATTATTGATATTTATATGTATGTCTCTGTGTGTATGTATATATACATAAACTACACACACACATACTTATATATTTTATTGCCATCTTATTTCTTAACTATGTCCCTCTGTTCCTTTCTTCTCCTTCTCCTTCTCCTCCTCCCCCCCTTTACCTTCTTGTGTTTTGCCTTTTTCTTTTCTTACCCTCCTCCTCTTCTTCCTCCTCCAGGCAAGCCCTTTAACATTAATTGGAATACTGGTTTGGTGGTAAGAAGCGCTTTAGCTTTTCTTTGTCTGGTAAACTCTATTTCTCTTTCAATTTTAAATGATAGACTTGCTGGGTAAAGTAGCCTTGGTTATAGGTCCTTGCTTTTCTTTCATCACCTTGAATAATTTTATGACAGTCCCTTCTGGCCTGAAATATTTTTGTTGAGAAATCAGATGACAGTTTTATGGGAGCTGCCTTGTAGGTAACTAACTTTTTTTTCTTGCAGCTCTTAAGATTCTATCTTTGTCTTTAAGCTTTACCATTTTAGTTATTATGTGTCTTGGTGTGGGCCTCTTTGGGTCCATCTTGTTTGGGACTCTCTGCACATCCTGGGCTTGTATGTATTTTTTCTTCACCAGGTTAGAGATGTTTTCAGTCATTTTTTTCTTCAAATATGTTCTCAATCCCTTGCTATCTCTCTTCTCCTAATGGTATCCCTATGATACAAATGTTGTTACAGTTCATGCTTCCCAAAGGTCCCTTAAACTTCTTTTTTTTAAATTCTTTTTTCTTTTTGCTCCTCTGCTTGGGTGTTTTTTTCTATAATGCCTCCTAAGTCCCTGATTTGATCCTCTGCTTAATCTAACTTATAGTTTATTTCTTACAGTGTATTATTTATTTCACCTATTGCATTACTTTTTCTGTCTGGTCCTTTTTTATGATTTCTGTCTTTTTTATGCTGCTGAGCATCCTTTGGCTCACAGGTCAGCACTCAGTCACTGAACCAGTCATCCTTATAACCATTACTTTGCTCTTTATTTCTCTACTATAAGTTACTACTTTTCTTTTTATTTTCTTTTTATAATTAATCAGTAATATGTGGGAAAATTCTTGAGTATACAATTGTTCTTAAATTACTTTCACCTTCTAGTTTTCGAATTATTTGATGATTCTTACTTGACTTAATTGTCATAATTTTTAAATGATCTGAATTAATTGTTTAATTTACCTTTAAGTGATCTGTTTTCTCTCTGGAATTTTCTAGACTCTCTGTTCTAGAATTTGATGATACTGGTGTAGTTTTATTTATGCATACTCCTCAGTACTCAATAGATTCTTTTAATATAGAAATTCTTTTACTTGGAAAAAATTATTATTTTACTCCTCCTTTGTTCTCTTTTTGGAATTCTTATTAGTCAGATATTATATCTTCTGTATCGTTCTTTTTGTTTTTGTTAAAATTATCTGCACCATAATCTATTTCTTTAATCTTTTCTTTGCTATACTATCTGGAACTTAGCAATCTGATCTATTGAATTTTAATTTTTATGATTAAATTTTAACTTTTCTGGAGGTATTTTCTGTTTTGTTATTACTTTAAAAATAATATTCTGTTTGGTCATATATCATATATGTGAAATCTTTCCCACCAAGGGGCATAACAAAATATCTGGATCCTAGACATCTGGCCAAGATGGAGGCGTAGGTAGATACACTTTGCCTTCTCATGTAACCAAAAGAAGGACAACAAATTTAAAAACAAAAAATAATCAGAACTGCCAAAAAGTCAAACTGTATGGAAGTCCGACAATCAAGGAGTTAAAAAAGAAACATTCATTCAGACTGGTAGGATGGGTAGAGATGGACAGCTGTGGGGAGAGGACGCATGGCAGGCAATGGCTTCCAAACTGGGCAGGTGGGGTGGTAGCTGGTGGTGAACCAAGTGGTCCCATATTTGTGTGTGGATAAACCGGGAGGAACAACTGGAGATCGAGACAGACTGTGCAACCCAGGGTTCGAGCATTGGGAAATAAAACCTCAAAACCTCTGGCTGTTAAAACCTGTGGGAGTTGCGGCAGTGGGAGAAACTCCCAGCCCCACAGGAGAGTTTGTTGGAGAGATCCACAGAACAAACACAAAGCTACCTACCTGGCAATCAGCACCAGAAAGGCCCAATTTACTTGTGAGTAGCTGGGGAAGTGACTGAAATCCTGCAGAGAGCTTAGCAGGTGGCATTGTTCCCTCTTGGACTGTTCCCCCACATACAGAGCAAAGCGGGTTGCCCTGCCCTGGTGAATAGTTAAGGCTCTGCCTCTCACAGTGTAACAGGCATGCAAGACAAAAAAGTATGGCCCAAATGAAAGAACAGATCAAAGCTCTCAAAACAGAACTAAGCAATGATGAGATTGCCAACCTATCAGATGCAGAGTTCAAAACACTGGTAGTCAAGATGGTCACAGAAATGGCTGAGTATGATCACAACATAGAGGAAAAAGTGAAGGCTATGCAAAGTGAAATAAAGGAAAGTATACAGGAAACCAACAGTTAAGGGAAGGGTGATTTGGAGCAGAAGGAAGAAATAATCATTCAACAAGAACAGAATGAAGAAATAAGAATTCAAAAAAGTGACAAGAGGTTTAGGAACCTCCAGTACAACTTTAAGTGTTCCAACAACTGAATCAGTGGTGCCAGAAGGAGAAGAGGAAGAGCGAGAAGCTGAAAACTTACTTGAAAAAATAATGAAGGAGAACTTCCCCAATCTGGCAAAGGAAGTAGATTTCCAGGAAGCTCAGAGAGTCCCACAGAAGTTTGACCAAAGGAAGTACACACCAAGGCACATCATAATTACACTAGCCAAGATTGAAGAGAAGGAGAGAATCTTAAAAACAGGAAGAGAAAAGGAGATAGTTACCTACAAAGGAGTTCCTATTAGACAATCAGCTGATAGTCTAATTTCTCAAAAGAAACTTTATAGGCCAGAAGGGGCTGAAAAGAAGTATTCAGAGTCATGAAAGGTAAGAACTTACATACAAGATTACTCTATCCAGCAAAACTATTAGAATGGAAGGGCAGATAAAGTGCTTCCTGGATAAGATCAAGTTAAAGGAGTTCATCCTCACCCAGCCCTTATTATATGAAATGTTAGAGTGACTTAGAAAAAGAAGATGATAAAAAATATGACTAGTATATGGAGATAACTGTATTTGAACAATAATAAGAATAAATAAATATGAACAGCAAAATGACAACAAACTCACAATTATCAACTGAATCTAAAACAAAAGCAAAAGCAAACAGCAAACAAGTAAAACAGGAACAGAATTATAGAAATGGAGATCACATGGAGGGCTATCAGTGGGGAGCAGAATGGGGGAGAATGGGGGAAAAGGTATAAGGAATAAAAAGCATAAATGGTAGGCACAAAATAGACAGGAAGGTTAAGAATAGTACAGAAAATGTAGAAGCCAAAGAACTAATATGTGTGACCCATGGACATGAACTAAGGCAGGGAATAAAGGTGGGGAGGCAGGTGCAGGTTGGAGGGGAATAAAGGGTAGAAAAAAAATGGGACAACTGTAATAACAATAAAATATTTTTTTTAATTAAAAAATCTTTGAATCTTTTCTTGTTGTCATTTTCTTGCATCTCAGGTGGGTTTTTTCCCCTTTTACACCCCCAGCTGCTTCTTTTGTTTGTTATTTCAGCATTAGATGTTAGAGACTCCCCTCAAATGTTTGGTGACTCAGACTATTCATTTATATTTCAAAGTAAGGTGCTAAAAAAGCTGAATGGCTTCCTTCACTATAGGGTGATTCGGGGGCTAGGATATCATTAGTATTAGATATTAGTAATTGTTTCAAGGCCATTCAGTTTTTGTGTTTTTTTTTTTAGGACCCTCTAGTATTCTGTTTGTGAGACATGTAGATGATCCACAAAAACTCTAGTGTGTAGGAAGGATCCTGACTTCTCACTACTCAGGATGTAGGTTTACACAATGTACTTCTCTACTATACTCTGCTGTACATTTTGTGCCTATTCTTGTGTCTAAGCATAGAGCCTTTCTGATTTTATTTTGTTCAGAGAGATTTCGTGGTTTGAGTGTGCTGGATTGAGAAGAGAACCTATTGTTTCAGTCATTTTGTATACTGACTTTTGATTTATTTCTCTATTTTTTTAGGTTTTATTTATTTATTTTTAGAGAGGAAGGGAAAGAGAGAGGGAGAGAAATATCAATGTATGGTTGCCTCTCATGAGTCCCCTGCCGGGAACTGACCTTCAACCCAGGCGTGTGCCCTGACTGGGAATCGAACCACGATTGTGTGGTTCGCACGCCTGCGCTCAATCCACTGAGCTACACCAGCCAGGGCTATTTCTCTGTTTTTATCTCTGCCTCTTATGCCCACAACTAGGGTACCTGACTTGTCCATATTTTGAGCCTCCCAAGGGTTCACTGAGATAAATCCACATGGTTCTTTGGGGGAGGCATCTTACAGCATCCTCTTCTTTTCTGCTATCATATCTCTTCCATCTTCCAAAAAGGATATCATTGTTGATATCATTTGCCAGCTGGTGTTCTTTGTTGTCCTCTTCCTTGTAAATTTAGTTATCTTTTTCAATAATATATTTAATGTCATTGTTCAGTGGGACTTTGGAGGGAGAGGAGTTAAATTTCTATGATAAATATGACATCTGGTTCTGTTTATTTTAATATATTTATTCTTGATATATAGTCAGTTTTCTATGTTATTCTCACCTATTCATCCACTCACCTAGCCATATTAATTTACTTAGAATTGTATTAAATCTGTGGGCTAATTTTTGTGAAACTGATATCTTTACAATACTGACTTTTCCATTCCTGAAATTCTTAATTTCTTCAAATATTCTTTGATATAGTTTAGTTAATTACTACCAGATTCTTGATATAGAGCTTGTATGTTTTCTGTAATCTTATTGATAGGTGTTTTATCACTTTTATTGGTCTAGGGAGTAGACTCTTATTTCAACCCTCCATTACATTTTTCTAATTGATTGTATAAAATATTTTTATATTTATCTAGTATCAGATAACTTCAGTGAACACTTGCATGTTCTGAAAAAGGAGAATTGATTTTTTATATGAGTGTGTATAAACATTTATATTTTTGTATCATATTTTAAAATTAATGTCATTTTATAGCAAAATATGAGATCACACTGGTTTACTAAGCTTGATAAGTTTTGTTAATATTATTTTTTATTTTCTTGCAGCAACTAATCTGGATTTTTCTTTTTTATGCAAATAAACATTATGTGTTAGTAGTTCCTCTTGTTGGAGACCTATTCACACACTTTGATTTGAGAAGTATTCTATGATCAAATACATTTGAAAATGCTATCTTAAAAGACCACCAGGCACCCAGCAGTAGCTCAAGAAGAACTTACAAACTGGAAGTACATTCAGTCTTCCTAACCAGCTTCTTTCTTTCAGGCTTGTCCTCTAAACTCAGACAGACATCAAACATTTTCTAAAAACTCCAAGATTCCTAGCATCCCTAGACATCTATGTTAGTGTATAACAAATCTCAATGTCAGGAAACTTCCTCACCCTGAGGCTATTTTGCTGTAGTTTAAGTCATTTCCTTTTATTCTTTCTTTAGTGGTGTTGGAGAGCAGGTTACTACTATTTCCTTGCATCTAAATCTTGGAGAAATGTCACGTGTACTTTAAAAATTCTTTTTGCCTTTCACCACCGTGAGTCTATAAAATGAGGACAATTCTGCCATTCAGTGGGGGGTGGGGGTGGATTTATTTGTAGCAGAATATTTGGAAAATATGTCCCATGATTTTAAAGGTGATACTTAAATATGAAGATGTTTATCTCACTCTCTTGTCTTTTTACCAAAGGTTTCCAAACTTGACTAATCTTTAAAACACCTGGGGAACTTAATAGACATTAAAAATTTTAGCCCTTTACCCCTGCAAATATATTAACTTTGAATACCAGATGGGTGGTTCTTGGAAACTTAAGTAATTTTTCACTTTGGAAGATTATAGAATCTCCTCTTTATTTATAGTGTTGTTATGCTTTGGTTTGGATTGTTTTTCATATGTTACCCTAAACAGTAGAGGAACTCTCTTATAAAGTTGGTGATTTATGTCCTTTGATTCTGGGACAATTTTCCCTTTAATTATTTCCCCCTTTCTTTGTTTTCTTTTCCTGGAATTTTATTTAACTGAGAATTTGAACTTCTGTAGTAGAGCCCTATTTTTCTTATTACTCATCATATAGTAATTATTTTTGACTTTTTGTTAACTTTTCTTAACCTTACCTTTTAGTGCTCCTATTGAATTTTTATTTTGATGGCCATACTTTGATCATGTATATAATTTCCTGCAGCTATTTTCTTATGTGGTGCTATAAAGTATGTTTATAAATTCCTTGATGCTCCCATCAAAATGTGTATTCTTAACAACCCTTTCTTTGAGTATGGGCTGGATTTAGTGCCTCGCTTGCAATGAATTTTTTTAAAAAATGCAAGTGATAGTATGTAAATTTTAGATAGCAGGTCATAAATGATACTGTGGGGGTTTTATTTCTCTTTCTATGGATTATTTACTGTAGGGGTAGCCAGTTGCCATGTCGTAAGAGCATGCAGTGGTGTTATGAATATTTCTGCGTAGTGAAAACAGGTCACCTGCCAACAGCTGTGTAAAATAAGTCATCTTAAAGACGATCCTCCAGCCCTGGCTGGTGTAGCTCAGTGGATTGAGTGCGGGCCTGCGAACCACACGATCGCGGTTCGATTCCCAATCAGGGCACATGCCTGGGTTACAGGCCAGTTCCCAGCATGGGACTCATGAGAGGCAACCACACATTGATATTTCTCTCCTCTCCTTTCCTCTAAAAGATAAATAAATTTAAAAAAATTAAAAAATCCTCCAGTCCTTGTCAAGTGTTCAGAAAACTGCATCCCAGCTGACAGCTGAACAGAAATCTCATGAGAGCCCTTGAGACAGAACCATCTTACTCCCAGATTCTTGACCCACAGAAACTGTGATATAATAAATGTTTCTTGTAAGTTGCTGAGTTTAGGGGTAATATGTCATGCAGCAATAGATAATTAACATGCTGAATGTTCCTATTTATAGCATCCTATTATTGTTTCATAGATGTTCTAACTTCTGTAATTTGACAGGGCATTAATAATCTTCATTTGTTTATTTTCCTCACTGCTTTGTCTCTAATCCCTTTTCGTTTCTTCTTTTCTCTCTCCCCCTTCTTCCCTCCCTCCTTTTTTGTCTTTTTCCTTTCTCCCTCCCTCCCTCCCTCCCTCCCTCCCTCCTTCCCTTCTTCCCTTCTGTCCTTCCTTCCTTCCTTTATAGTTGACAAAAAGCCAAAGACATGGAAGGGGATACAGATTCTGAAATGAGATGGTGGCAGGGGAGGCAAAGAAATGGCAAATGTCTGCTACAGGAATCAAGGAAGGTGAAGTAGGAGAAAAGAATAAATATAAGATTTCTCCCCTTCAGGGAAGATATCTGGGAATATATTCCAGAGATGTTTCGTTTGTTTCATTCACAACTTCATCAGCTATCATCAGCACTCAAATTCCTTAATTCATACCATATTTGGCAAGGATTTTAAATATAGTGTTAGTTAGAAGTACTCAGTGGTGATTCTACACTGTTTTCCTATTTCTAAAGCTATGTGATAGGTTAACCAAGAAGTTGTAAAGCTGCATTAAATTAATAAAGCTTGCATATTATTTGTAAATAGAATAAGTAAATTGAGTATTGATTAGCCTGACAGTAGTTCAAAGCTAATGTCAGTGGGATCATTGTAAACACCATAAACTACTGTCTGTGACTTTGAGTAAGTTTCTCAAATTTTAAGAACCTATTTTGTAAAATGTGAATATTAATAGTATCTACCCTAGGGTTGTTTTATTTTTTTTTATTTTTATTTTTTTAAATTCTTTTTTTTTAAATTGAATCTTTATTATTTTTTTTTAAATTTTATTTATTTATTTATTTATTTATCTTTAGAGGGGAAGGAGAGAGGGAGAGAAACATCAATGTATGGTTGCCTTTTGTGCATCCCCTGCTGGTAGTTAGCCTGCAAGGAACCGGCCTGCAACCCAGGCATGTGCCCTGACTGGGAATCGAACCACGATCGTCTGGTTCGCAGGCCCGCATTCAATCCACTGAGCTACACCAGCCAGGGCTGTAGGGTTGTTTTAAAGATTTAATAAGTTGCTTAAAACAGTGCCTGGCACAGTGTTCCCTGTCTGTTTTCTTCTTCTCCTTTTATTTCCTCTTATTTTGTCTTCTTATTCTCTTTTTTCTGCTGCTCCTTCACCTCATATTTTTCCTTAGTATTAGTTTTATACAACAATGTATTATATGAACCTTGAATACATCTTGGAGGAACGTCTGGCTTATTGGCTGCTTTCACAAGTCTTATCTGTCTGTCACTGGAGCCAAAAGAGCTCTAACCTAAGTTATATATGAATGTTTTTTCTGTTACCAGTTGTTATGAGCCAAATGGCTGTGTCCTCCCAAAATTCATATGTGATGATATTAGGAGGCGGAGTTTGTGAGGTAATTAGGGGTAGATGAGGTCATGTGGGTGGGGTCCTCATGATGGGAATTGTGCCTTTGTAAGAAGAGGCCAGAAAGCTTCATTCTCTCTCTCTTAGCCATGTGAGGGCACGCAAAGTCTGTCTGCCAACCAGAAAGAGGGCCCTCCCTAGACTCTAAACTGCTGGCACCTTGATCTTGGATTTCCCAGTCTCCAGAGCTGTGAGAAGTAAATTTCTGTGGTTTAAACCACCCAGTATGAGTTATTTTGTTACAGCAACCCAAACTAAGATACCCCTTAATGTTAACTCATGACATAAAAACAAAATATCACCTGTGAAAACACTAGTATTAGAAATCTATACAATCAGTCAAAATGTACTAGAATAATCTGTAGGGGAAGTAGAGTGATGCTTCTCAAAACATGTACCCAAACAAATATAACATGTTGTATTGAAGATGAATATTGATTTAACTTTTCACTTATTTTTGATTACTATTGATTACATTGGGCATATTTGTGAAGTCATGTATTTGCAAAGCACTAACAAAAACTTTTTCAACAAGATGTGTGAAGTTTTAGTCACAGAATAGCAATTGACAAAATTAATAAATGAAGTGAAGTCTATCACATATAAAACTGTGGGGGTGCTCATCTCCTTACTTTGTTGGCTAATACTGTTTTCTTTACAGAGGACATTTTATGTGAAAAAAGTTGCTTCTTTAATTCATATGTTTAACAAGACAGTGAAAATGATAAACGGTGAATGTTTCTTTTTACTGAAAATAATAACATTGTTTCAATGAAAAATAAATTTAGAGGGTATGTGAAGAAGTCAGAGATCATGAATCATTTGACTTTTAAATTTACATGTGATGAAAAATTATAGCTTTATTGGTAAAATCTCACTTTCTTCACTGAAATGTCTTTTGAAAAGTAATTTCCAAATTGTAAAATGTACTGACCCTGGGTTAAGGACTCTTAGTCATTCTTATTTCACTAGTGAGTTGTTCTCACAGAATGTCTGACATTAGCTTCAAATATCTGGTTGCACCCTATGATCTCTAGCTGCATTCTGATGGTCTCCTCTTGATGATTTCTCATCATAGCTTGTAATATAGTAAAAACAAACCAACAAACACACAAAAAACTCTTTTTATCTCTATCCATATATTTATGAAATTCTTGGGTCTCCAAACTATTGAGTTTTTTTTTAAGATTTTATTTCTCCATTTTTAGAGAGAAGGGAAGGAGAAAGAAAGAAACATCAATGTGTGGTTGCCCCCCACCGGGGAACTGGCCTACAACCCAGGCATGTGCCCCGACTGGGAATCGAACCGGGGGCCCTCTGATTCTCAGCCTGCACTCAATCCACTGAGCCACACCAGCCAGGGCCAAAATATTGAGCTTTATAGGTGTTCCTTGACTTGATCCTTCTGTTATCCTCCTCGCCCCTCCAAACCAACCTCTTTATCAGTTTGTTCTTTATTTCCATGTCTCTGGTTGTATTTTGCTCCTTTGAGTGTTTTGTTGCTTAGCTTCCACTTAAAAGTGAGATTATATGGTATTTGTCTTTCACCTTTTGGCTTATTTCACTTAGCATAATGCTCTCCAGTTTCATCCATGCTGACGTGAAGGGTAAGAGTTCCTTCTTTCTTTCTGCCGCATAGTATTCCATTGTGTAAATGTACCACAGTTTTTGATCCACTCATTTACTAATGGGCACTTAGACTGTTTCCAGCACTTGGCTATTGTAAATAATGCCATGAACATTGGGGTGCATAGGTTATCTTAATTTGGTGTTTCAGAATTCTTGAGGTCTAATCCAGCAGTGAAACTTCTGGGTTAAAAGGCAGTTCCATTTTTAGTTTTTTGAGGAAATTCCATCCTGTTTTTCACAGTGGCTACACCAGTCTGTTGATGGGAATGCAGACTGGTGCAGCCACTGTGGAAAACAGGATGGAATTTCTCAAGAAAGCAAAAATGAACTATTTACATTTTTTACACATAAAGTATGTATACATAAACAGTTGGAGAATCCATTCAGAAAAATTTTGTTTTCTACCCAGGTATGATAGATTACTGTTTCCAAATGGCCTGTGTACACTAGCTGTGTGTGTATGGTTGCTAAACAAATCACCTTATTTATGAATTCATTTCTGGAAAAGTCAGTCTCAGTTTGGTTTGTTGGCAATGGTTCTGAATGGTGTGTTTCAGCCAAAGAAACAGCCTTAATATCCTACAGTAGTTTGCCTACTAGGGCACATCTTACTATACTTAGGTCTCCTTGACATTTTAACTAGTGATTAAAAAATAAGCATACAATGATGTAACTATACTTAATGACAGTGAACAATACCCTTAAAATGATGAAAATGGCCGATTTGTATGTATTTTACCATAACTAATCCTCCAAGCAAAATTTCCTGTGGGAGAATTCTCAAATTAATAGACGTTTAGAGCTGGAATTTCCTCAGCTTATCTCGCAGTATCAACCCTAAAGGTGTCAAAGTTGACTGTGAGAGGATGTGGCATTCTGGTGTTAGCCAATCTTCCTGCTCTTGCCTGTCTTAAAGACTAGGCTCCAGCGGTCAGGAGAAAGTCTTCCTTTTTCTTGTCCATATTGGTGTAGCAGGACAGTGCAGACATGTAAGCGTGTTTGTGTGATTGGAGACCGTTGAGTAGGCAGTCAAGCTCTTCCTTCGTCCTGGGGTGAGGTGCAATTTAAAGGCTCTGTTCTGCAGTTAAAAGGGTCCTGGACGTTTGGCAGCTCCATTCAGCCTCTTTAGCCGGCAGCCAGCAGACTGAGGGCGCAGCTGGAATAAAAGAGCTTTAGATCTCAATGATAGCAGATGAAAGTTCTAAAAGCTCTGTCCAGGCTTCTGCTTTGAATCAACTTTCCAGGGTATATGATGAACATCTCTCAGGGCTTGTCCGCTGGGATGGACGGTGGTGCCTCTTCCTTTTGATGCCTGCCTTTGTTCCCATTCTGGCCCAGCACCCTTGAGCTACCGGAGTGCGCACCTGTGCAAAGAGCACCCAGCGCGCCCAGATTGCTGGAGACACTGAAGCTCGCCAAGGAGCCTGTTCCTCCAGGCACATGCGCAGTGGCAACCCGGCCGGCGCCTTCAGTCTCCTCCTCCGCCGCCTCCCGATTCCGCAGTCACTTCCTGCAGCTGTTTCCCTGTGGGTCTGGTTGCACTGACTTTGGAGTCAGCCTTCAGCTGCGGAGGGGCTTGGCGGGGACCAGCTGAGAAAGTTGCGCCGGGGTAGGCGGGGTTGAGGCGGGCCCAGCAGGGTGCAGGGGAGACGTCCCGACTCCCAGTGCGTCCCAGCGGTTCCTGTGGTTCCGGTAAGTGCGAGCAACCCGGAGCCTCAGGGACTAGCGGTCCTTCTGGCTGCAGTCTTTCCACCTGCTCTCCACGTGACAGGCTTGCGCTGCTTTTATTTATCTGTTTGTTTTTAAGCCTTTCACGTGCTCTATTTGGATATCTGGGCGTGCAGCAGCCTTGGCTTTGGCACTGGCCCCCACCTCCTGGGAGACTGGGGATTCCATTTTTCGTGATGGCATCCTTAAGGGATTGAGGTGCGTGTGTGCGTGGTCGCGTGTATACATGCATGCACATTTTAGGAATGTAAGGTATACGTGGGCGATGCTGAAGTATATGTTACTTTGATTCAAATATGTAAATGGTGCCCTAGGATTAGACATCGTCACAGCTGAGACTGGAAAATGTTCGCCAGTTCACCAAGGCCTCTTCTCCGGATTCCTGCGTTCTTTTGAGTCTTCCTTATATGATATACCTTGCCTCAGCGGATTATTTTTCTATTTTTCTCTCAGTCCTTCTGATTGTGTTCCGATGACCTCTGAATAACGCTCACTGCCTTTCATTGGTAGAATTCCCAATTTCAGACTTTGCTACTTTGCTGAGGTGCCAGTAACCTGTTCCTTTATACTGTTCCCTGTCTTCTGTAGCTTTCTCCTAATGAGAAAGTGATTAGCTTTAAAACAGTATGTGAAAAGTAGGCCCCAGTCTAGTCGTGAAAACTGTGCTAGGAACATTCCCTTTCTTTAAACAGGGTACACTGTGAAGCTTTGATTTTCTTTATTGTCCCCTCAACCCTTTCCAAACCGGGACATTAACCATCAAAAATCTTTCATTTATGCTACTTTAAGCATCAAATTGAATGGCTTTTATGATTTGAGGAATGTTTTATTTACATCAGCCCTCAAGTTAGTTTCTTTTAATCTAATGCAGTAGTCGAACGAATGTGAGTCACATGTACTTTGGTCTTTCTATATACCATAATTTGTGCTTTCACTTAAGGCTTGGCTTTATTTCTTCAGATTTATATTTTATGCTAATTTTTATTTTCAAATGTAGTAATACTTGGCGTAACTGTCATACATTGTTTTTGAAACTTGATATTTTGCTTGTTGAATATTAAAAAAATATTGGAATATCTAGCTAGTGTTTAAAACTTGTAAAGATAAACTACGATAATAGGTCAGTCTATACTTGGAGAGCATTTTTTCTTTAATTCGGGAGATTTTATCCCCTTTGGAAGGGGGCCTCTTGTACCTCAGTGCTTTGAGAGGGGCCTTTGGTGGGAGTCTGTAGGCGACATTAGGAGAGACACATGCTGCAATTTCTTCAAGTGAGAGTGAGCGTCCACAAAACAAGTCCAGACATGTCTAGACAATTGGTAGCATTTGATTTTCTGTTTATAGTGATGATTTTCTTTAATCCAGATGTTTTGACATCCTTCTCCACCATTTCTCTTCTGAACTGGTAGTTTGTTTATGACAATTTGG
This sequence comes from Sturnira hondurensis, assembly GCF_014824575.4. Taxonomy (NCBI): domain Eukaryota; kingdom Metazoa; phylum Chordata; class Mammalia; order Chiroptera; family Phyllostomidae; genus Sturnira; species Sturnira hondurensis. Next base: position 86,552 of record NW_028077910.1, read on the forward strand.
TATTAATGTGTCTCTGTAAAGGTAGTATGCGTAATCTTTTAATATCATGAATTATAATGAGGTAGTTAATGTTTTTGAAAGAGTGGTCTTTGTCTTCTTGGTTTTCCTTTTAGAAATGCCCGTTTATCTGTTTCTGCTTTCTCAATGTGTTTGCGTGATTTAATTGAGAAGATAATGTGATTGTAGAGAACCCGACTTTTTAAGTGTTCTAAGTCTGTATTGCTTTTCTTTATGTTCCCAAAGATATGGACATTATATTTCTACCTAAGAATAAAATAATATTATTGTTTTTATAGATGTTACAGTCAATGAGAAAGAAGTGTTGTTGAATACTATGACTAATGATGTGCTTTGCTTGTACTTTATGTACTTTGCTTGTAGCACATTATTTTCCCATTGCACTGATTGATATTCTTTGCTGCCCCAAGACGCTGAATTTTAATATAAAGCTTGTTACTTGATTGTGGTTTCCACATGTGTATACTTAATAAATTGGTAAAAGAGACTTTTAACTTATCAAAATGTACTTGCTTAATTTTATTAAATTTATTGTTGTCGTAAAATATACCCCTTTCTATTGCAGATGGCAGACTTTAGCAATTAAAATAGCCATATTCTATAGATCAAGAAAAGAGGTTTTAATAATATTGAGAGGGTGGAAGGAATAGTGGATTTTGAAGTACAGGTTTTAATTTGGGTTAGTTAGGATCATGGGAACTCAAAGTGTGCACCGTGGTTTATTTTGAGACACTTGGGGTTAGAAGATGCCATGTGGGTAGGAGGCAAGAGAACTCATGGATAAAATTGAAGAGGGATTGGGACATATTGAACCTTTTCTGAGGGAAACAGAATAGAGAGTATCAGTTATTTAATAAGAGGGGAAAGAAATAGCTGAAAGACTGAGGAAGTGGATTTATATTGGAGCTTGTGGTAGTGTGATCTATTACCTCATAGGACATTTACTTGATACATTATTTTTTGTTCAGGTAATTTACCTGTAGAGGGAGGGAAAATATTCTCATTTTATAGAGAACTCATGAATGTAGTCTAGGGCTAAATGAGGTGAACTCAAGGGCTTACAGGGTTGCAGGCAAGTAAATACAGGCAGCAGGCTGAGTGGGGACTTAAGTGGCCTGGAGAAGGTAGGCTTCGCTGTTGAGGACAGTGCCTTTCAGCACTAACTAGCTTTTGTGCCCATGTAGGGCTATGTGCCAAATGTTGCCAATTCTTTTTTATCAAAAGAAGCCACGAGTCACTTTGTTTTTAAATGCAAAATGAAAGCAAAACAAAACACTATATTCAAAACAGAACATAGCTATGGCTGCATAGCTTAGAGTCTGTCTGCAGCCTCTGCTGGGAGGAGTCATTGGCTCAGCTCTTTAGGTATTGGTAGTTGATCAGAAGGTGCACTTTTATTTATTTTTGTCACATGGTAATGTTGAGTTATTCTTGGACTCCCTTAATATTTAGGTAGTTCTAGAAGTGTCTTAAGAATTCTGAGAAGTGACATTATTTCATTTTTTTCATATAATTTGGATGAAAGACTAGTTTGGTTGGAAACTAGACTATTGCTAAGGTTCTTAGCTGGTGGAATTTTGTGTATGCATGATTATCAAGAGTGTTTAAGTGTAAGTGTGCTTGATGGAAGGCGTCTGGGCTAGGTGACCTTTGATGCCCATTTCAGCCAAGTGATTTTTAGATTTAATTAGTCATGGATGCAATGCTACTAATGTTCATGGGCCAGAGGGACCACAGCTGGAACTGTGCCAAGCAAAACAAAGCCAATTGATAAACCTGTTTTCAGTGGAAGAGCATCCTCTCAATGTGGATTAACAGATGGGAAATCTGTTAAGATGAGACAGAAGTCCCCAAAATGGGTTGAAGAAGTAGAAAAATGGGTTGTGTGGTCATTTACATTTCATATTGCTCAGGTCACATTTTCAAGTGAGTTTGTTTTTGCTTTTGGTTCAGAATTGAAGACCCAACTTCTCCTCACACATTGGATTATGCCCAAGGCTTTTCTACCCAATGATTCTCTTGCAACACGCCGGGCTTCCTCTGCCTAAGCGGCCCACATCCTCTCTTCCTATGTCAGTGGCCACCAGGTCTACAGGAACCTTGCAGCATTCGCTGCAGAAGCCTTTTGGGCAGGAGGCTTCCTTACCTCTGGCAGGGGAAGAAGAATTACCGAAGGGAGGGGAGCAAGACTCTGCCCTGGAGGAGCTGTGTAAGCCCCTATACTGCAAACTCTGCAATGTCACCTTGAACTCAGCACAGCAAGCCCAGGCTCACTATCAGGTAAGGGAAGAAAAGAAAATCAGGTGTTTAGTGGGGAACATTTTAAGGCTTTACCCCTTTTGGAGTTTTCTCTCCTGATATGCCTGGAATAATCAAGGTGGCTTAGTGAACAAGTAGGTATTAGTTTGACTAAAAGCATAATATTTGTACTTTGAAAGAAAGCATCATTTATTGTAAAATGGGATCTTAACCACCTGTACTTAGCTGTATGGTGTTTGATAGCTTACCTGTCATTGTAAGCAAATGTACGCCTTCTATGTTGGTGAAAAAGCCTAACAAACCTGTGATTCCAAGGACAGGTATTTGACACATGATGTACCAAACTCAATGTCAGGATTGCCTGGAGGCATTAGTCTTATAAATATTCTCTTCCCTCTGATACAATTTGCATTGGTTCAAGGTAATCTCTGTCTATGTATCTTGTGTTTTTAACCTCTGACTCTTCCTATATATCTTATCACTGCTAAGGACAACACAAGTATCTTCTGCAGTGAGAATAAAATGACATTGGAATATTGAACCTTACCCTTCATTTATAAGAGCACACTCTGATTTTTTTTAGTCCATCATTGTGAACTGATAATTGTGTCTAAGATTTAAAGCTGTCTCTTCCATGTAGAATAGTTAGTGGAAAAGACAATTTTAAAGGATGAGTGGAAAATTAAATTTTGGCTACAAGGAGAGGGTACAGTATTTCTTCCTATTCTGTATTGTTGTCTAAAATCACATAATTTTCTCCTTTTTTTTTTGAGAAAAGAGACCTGAGAAGCAAGTGAGGCCAAATGCCATTGAGTGAAAGGGTGTCTTCTGGGTCACCATTGATCTGATTATTTAGTGCTCGCTTCGGCAGCACATATACTAAAATTGGAACAATCTGATTATTTATTCTCTCTATGAATATGTGCAGTAATGATTCAGTATGGTAGAACAATGAGTTCCACAGGCATTGTTTCCTGTCATGCCACTATAAGTTTTTCCAACTTCAAGTTTTTATTTATTCTTTGTGTAAGTCTTTTTTTGTTTGATCCTAAAAACTGATGATTGTGTCACTTTCTGATTATACATCAGTATTTTGATGGTGTGTTGTTTTCTCTGGAATTTAGGGAAGATATGACATGTTGTTCCCCTGAAGTTCCCTTTGTTTTGGTTTGTTTTTCCCTCAGGTGCAAAGAGGTGACTTAATTAGACCTCTCAGATCTTGGCACATGTCATCCTTGCTTCATACAGGCATCTTCTGGTTCTATTGTTATAGTTTTTCCCCTTACCCCAATCCCTGCTCTCGTTCCCTCTGGGTACCACTTTCCACCACAATGGTTTGATATCAAAGGGTCTCTTTTTACCTGTTTTATCATTCAGGTGGGTAAATGATAAAACAGGTCTGTTAGGATGATGCATTTAAGACCCAAAACTTAGTGTTAGTTTTCCTCTTCATTCATTCTTGTGGAATGTTCAGTTTTATGGCCCAAGACTTAACTTTGAAAATTCAAACCTGGGTTTTAAACTTTTGATTTGTAGCTGTCTCTAATAAATCATTAAATTGGAAGCAGACCTACTTGCGTGTTCTTTAAAGAAGAGTTGTCTACTTTTATGAGGTAAAATTCTTGGGCAATGAATAATTTAATATGTGTGCATGGGTTATACCTATACCTCCTGCTTTCCCCCCTCCTAATATCACTTTGTGTTTCTATAGAAAGTGATGGATGCTTCTAGTTATGCATAGAGAGAATTCCCTTTGAGCAGGGTCATTGGAGTATAAGGCTTAAAATTGGTAAGAAAGAGAATCATCATTTATTTTGTTTTGTTCTGCATTTGTATGTGTGTGCTCTGAACTTTTTAGTTGATGAGATTAGTGAATCTAATTAATTGCAGCTCTATTAGACATACAGTGAATACACAAATTGGAAAATGTAAGAAAAGGGAAATAAAGCTGCGGTAAATTTCTCAGTAATCAGAATTATTAAGTGGAAAAAATGGAAGAGAAGGGACAGTCTGTTGTAGGGGACAATGTAAGGAGCCGAGATCTAGGGTAAACATAGAGTGAAGAAGTAGCAAGTGGGTATTAAGAAAGTAAAACCTAATAGAAAATGTAAAGTTTTGGTGTAATCCAAGTGTGTTTCTAAGAATTTAGAAGCAGAGATTTGAATGTAACCAATGTTAATGGTAATTTTTAGAGAGGGAGACAAGGCAAGCAGTTTCATTAGAAGATCAGAGAAGAAAGCTAATCTTAGAAGTGAGATCTGGATTTTAGCAATACACACATGCTCAAAATGAGAGAATGTATCTCAAAAGAGAATCAGCATAATAAACAATGAAGGCATGAACCTAACCTACATGGGCGAATCAATATAGAAGGAAAGCATAGGCGTGTTAGCCTGAAAGATGTGTCCAAGGCTGCACGAATGGTATTTAAACAAGCAGTGATTCTGAAAGGTTTCCTTGACATTTCTTGTATTACTGGTTTGGTGGTGGTGAACTCCTTCAGCTTTTTCCTGTGTGCGAAGCTCTTTCTCTGTCCTTTGATTCTGTAGCTTTACTGGGGAGAGTAATATTGGTTGTAGATCCTTGCTTCTCATCACTTTGAACAGTTCATTCCATTTCCTTCTATACAGCAAAGTTCCTGTTTAGTAATCAGCTGACAGTCTCATGAGAGTGCCCTTATAGATAACTAACTGCTTTTCTTTTGCAGCTTTCAGGAGTCTCTCTTTGTCTTCAGCTTTTGGCATTTGAATTATGTTGTGTCTTTGGGCAGGCCCCTTGGAGTTCATCTTGTCTGGGACTCTGATTTTTTTGGACTTGTTGGGCTCTTTCCTTCCCAAAGTTAGGGAAGTTTTCAGTCATTATTTCCTCAAATAGATTTTCAATCCCTTGCTCTCTCTCTTCTCCTTATGGTACTCCTATGATTTCAATGTTGTTACACTTGATTTTGTGCCAGAGGTCACATAAACTATTCTAATTTTTTAAATTCTTTTTTCTTTTGTTGTTCTAATTGGGTGTTTTCTGCTATGTTACTTCCAAATTGTTGGTTTGATCCTCTGCATCTTCTTATCTGCAGTCGATTCCATCTAATGTATTCTTCACTCAATTATTGAATTCTTCATTCCTGACTGGTTCTTTGAAGAAGAAAAAAGAAAAAATATTAAGTATCACAAAGGAAAAAAATTCTCACTGACAAAGGCAAACACATAATAAAAACATTTGATCAATCAACACTAAAGCTAGTGCAAAGGTTAAAAGCCCAAAAATGTAGGAAGGTTTGTGTAACTACAATAGTAAATTAAGGGATACACACAAACAAACACAAAAGAAGTAAAAACTGACAAAAACATAAATGTGGAGGGGGTAAGTAGAAATGGTAGTGATTATAGAATGTGTTCACACTTAAGCAAACATTGACTTAAAGCTTGGTATACATGAATCATATGGTGACCAGAAATCAAAAGTCTGCAAGAGGTATACAAGAAATAAAGAGGAAGGAATCCAAACATAATACTACAGAAAGTTATCAACATACCAAAGAGGAGAGTAAGAGAGTAGGGAAGAAACTGTGAATACCTACAAAAACAAAGCAATAAAATGGTAGTAACTATGTTCCTAGTCATAATTTCTTTAAATATAAGTGGATTAATTACTCCAATCAAAAGATGAATAGATAAAGAATATGTGATCTATAGAATATTACTCAGCCATGAAAAATAATGAAGTCTTACCATTTGTGACAACATGGATGGACGTAGAAGGTATGTGCTAAGGGAAATAAGTCAGAGGAAGATAAATACTCTGATTTCACTTATATGTGGAGTCTAAAAAATTAAACAAGACAAAAACAAACTTACAGATACAGAGAGCAAACTGATGGTTGCAGGATGGGGAGGGATTTGGGGAGCTGGGTGAGAAAGGTGAAGGGATTGAGAAGTGTACCTTGTCAGTTACAAAACGGGATGGTAAGTGCAGCTTAGGGAGTATAACCAGTTATATTGTAATAACTATAAATAATGTCAGGTTGATGTAAGATGTATCCGGGGATCAACTTTATAAGGTATATACATTTCTAACCACATGTTGTACATTTGAAACTAATACAATAGCAAATGTCAACTATAATTTAAAACTTAAAAAGTCAACTAAGGAAAAAAGGCAGTGATTTAAAGAGGGTACTAAAAGCAAGGGTAAGACCAACGAGTAAGGCTTACCAGAACCAGGAATGGGCAGAATGGCAAGCATTGTAGACCAATAAAATGAAGTGGTTGATGGGATGATGAAAGCGAAGTTTTATTTCAACTCTAAAAACCTGCTTTATAATTTTTATTTTACTTTTTAAAAATATTTCATTTATTTATTTTTAGAGAGAGGGGATGGGAGGGAGAAAGAGAGAAAGATAAACATCAGTGTGTGGTTGCCTGTCACTTGGCCCACACCCAAGGCATGTGCCCTGACTGGCAGTCGAACTGGTAACACTTTGGTTTGCAATCCGGCGCTCAATCCACTGAGGCACACAAGCCAGGGCTAATTTTTAGTAGAGAGTGATACCAAGACTGCAATTCATTATTTCAGTTATGTGTGAGCTAAAAGGGGTGAATGGTAGTTTGTTTATAAGCTAGAAACACCTTCTTGTGAAGTGATAAGTCACTGTGATTACAGTACTCAAATGTTCTAGTTAATTGATGCTATTGTTGAAATCACAAAGTTTCAAATTGCCCAGGGTACTGTAAACAATCCTCAGTCTGGGTTGAACAGTGTTACACAAAAGTCTGTATCATGTTCTAGTAATCCAGGGCACACAATGAAAACTGCTCAGTGAGTACTTCCCTTTAAGCTCTCTGTCACCTTTCCCTGAAATCCTGATGTTCCCAAGCTGGGGCTGCCTTAGCAATGCCCACGTGTGTCTGTTGCTACCACAGGTTTAGTTTTATTTCCAGAACTTTTAAAACTGGTCAGTCTGCTTCACAATACCCTTAACTGTTCTTTTATTTTTAATGAGTTACCTATTTTTTCGGTCTTAAAATTATGGCTTTAGTTATACACCTTAATTTAAAATAAAGCCTTTGGCTTTGGCTGGTGGCCCAGTGGATTGAGTGCCAGTGGCGAACCAGAAGGTTGCTGGTTCAACTCCCAGCCAGGGCACATGCCTGGGTTGCAGGCCAGGTCCTCAGTTGGGAGCGTGCAAGAGTCAACCAACTGATGTTTCTCTCCCACATCTATGGTTCTCTCCCTCTCTTTCTCCCTCCTTTCCCCTCTCACTGAAAATAAACAAAGAAACAAATCTATCTTAAGAAAACAAAACCTTTGGGGAAAAACATGTCTTCATTATATTAAAACCTACAGGCTTCGGGTTACTTAGGGCAAGTCTCTCATGGAGTAACACAACACTGTTTCAGCAGCATAAATGCCTAGAGGAAGAACCACTTTAGAATGGAAGGTCATTTAATAGAAATTTTAAAAAGCTAAAAGCATGGGTAAATTTTGGTAAGGGACCCGCAGTTTAATAGAAAGTCAACCAGTTAGTTTATTTTCTACTTTGCACATGCATTTGAAGAAGTAATAGTTACTCAAAGTACATTTCTAAAATTTGTCATAGACATCAATTTCTTTTTGTAATGTTTAGTTGTGAAACGACCTATAAGATTAGATTAATTAGAAAGAGAGACAGAACACAGTTTAAAAAGTAGTTCTAGCCTTATGATACTGAATGTTGTGATTATAATTCAGAGACTGTGATTAGATGTCATCCCCAAATTTAAAATGCTGATTTTGGCATCAACCACTCAAGTTTGGGTGGCATGGTCAGCAACTTGAATCTCAGCTAGTTTTTATGTTTTCAGAATTCTCCCATCTGATGGCTTTTGAAATGATCTTGCAGTGGACTGAGATGGTCAGAATACACTTTATTAGGGGAGAGAAGCTCTCCATGATCCTGCTGTTAGCCGGATCTCATCAGCTTTCTGCCTTCCCATCCAAGTCCACCACTTCCTCACTGCTTATTTCTAAGTAGGTAACCCTTCTTACACACAAGGCTTATTCTTCACTCTGTACTTTGGATTTCATCACCTGTTACCACTTTTCACCTCAATCAAAACCAAATTAACCTTTTTTTTTCTGTACATGTAAAAGTAGCAACAGCAACCTTCCCTGTCCTTTTAATCCTTCTTGTTAGCATCCTTTTTCTTCTTCTCTCCTGTCCTTAGAGTTCTGTTGGGTATAATTGTCTCTTTGGGTCTTCATTTCCCATTCATTCCCCAGCCCAGTGCACACTGGTTTATATTCCCGTATTCTATTGAAATGGTCTTTTCCATGGTCACCAGTGATTGATTCTACAGCCAAATCTAGTTCTGTTTCACTTGATCTCTTTGTATCATTTGCAACTGGTAATTAGCCTCCTAAAATACTTAAAAGGTATTTCACTCAAAATAATTTCTCTAGACAAAAGCACTTATAACATATTTTCCCCCCCTTTTCACCCATCCCCTGCCCTTCTTCTCTGTTCTCCTTTCTACCTCTATTAGTTCTCAGCTGATATAGTGAGTCCCTTTCAGAGTATGTGGCCTACAAAGAAGGTTCTTCTTTAAATAGAATGTCTTTTCAATAGTCATTGTTTGTCTTTCCACTATAAAATGAGAGTATATTATGCCTAGAAAATTTGGAAAATTTAGAGAGGTAGAGGAGAGCACATCTTTATAAACAGTAAAGCACTGATAACTGTTTGTCTAGGTGGTGCACATTTCAGGGCCCTACCTATTGCATTTCTCTCTACCTCTCAGGTAAGCACAATCCACCCAATTCCTTCTGTCCTGTTTTCATTCTTGTGTGCTGTACCGTGGGCCAGTGAGAAATAGCACCTCTTCTGTGGAAATAGAACCTCAGATGTGGATTGTCTCTTCACTCAGTCTTTATGAAGGGGATGTTATCAAGTATGTCCTGCAGGGAGGCCTGGCCCTTTAAGGCCTCAGCTACTGGATGCCATAGACTAGAGCACTCACCTGCCCAGTGACTCACCTCATTCTCTGTGTTCATCTAATCCCACTTTCCCAGCAACTACCAGTGCCACCCTGGTTAGGTTTTGTTTTGGTTCTCTATTTCCTCTTCTCTTCCTCCTCCCCTCCCCTCTTTTCTCTTTCTCTCTCTCCCTTCCTTCCTTCCCTCCCTCCTTCCCTCCCTCCCTCCTTCCTTCCTTCCTTCCTCCCTTCTTTCCTTCCTTATTGAATTTATTCGGTGATACTGGTTAACAAAATTATATAGGTTTCAGGTGCACAATTCTACAACATATCATCTCTATACTCTTGTGTGTTCACCACCCCAAGTCACGTCTCCATCCATCACCATTTATCCCCTCATCCTCTCTCCCACCTCTCTCCACCCCTCTCCCTTTGGCAGTCACCATGTTGTTGTCCATGTCAATGAGTTTATTTTCTTTTTTGCTCAATCTGCTCCACCAATCCCCCTCCCCCAGCTGTCAGCCTGCTCTCTCTCTCTCTCTCTCTCTCTGAGTCTGTCTCTGTTTGCTTATTCGTTCATTTTGTTCATTAGATCTTACACATGAGTGAAGTCATATGGTACTTGTCTTTCTCTGACTGCCTTATTTCATTTAGCATAATGTTCTCCAGGTCCATCCATGTTGTCACAACGGGTAAAATTTTCTTCTTTTTTTTATGGCCAAGTAGCATTCCATTGTGTTAATGTAATTTTTCTTTGCTTTTTATACTCCTGTAATTTTGGAAGAGCTGTTTTGTAGAATGTTCCAATTTGGGTTTCCTTATGATTAAATTCATGTTATGGATTTGTTTTTTTTTCTTTTTCTGCAAGAATACTAAAGACATGATCTTGTGTCCTTTCCAATGCATCATATCGGGAGGGACATATGTGCATACATTGCATCACTGGTGCTGTTGACTTTGATCACTGGGTATGGGGGTGTCTGCCAAGATCCCCTTTGGTCTGCCAAGGCAGCCATTTCTTTTTTATGGGGAGATACTTTGAGACCATGTGGATATTTTATTTCTCATCATAATTTACTCAATGATTTGGCATTCATTGATGATTCTTTACTTCAGGCAATACTTCTGTGGTGTTTGCCAAATAATGATTTTTTTCCTTTTTTAATCGTTCGTTGTACATTTATTAGTTGGAATTTTAAGAACTTCCCCTTTCTCCTATTTATCTATCTTTCTAATCATTTGTTTATATCAGTGTGGATTCTTATTTTAGGGATATAATCTCTTACTATTGTTATTTACCATTTTAATGTTTAAATTGTCCCAAATTTGGCCAGCGTGAATTCTTTCAAGGTAGTGCTTGTGACCTTTTGACATGTCCCCATAATTTTTCACATACTTCCTTACTTTCTGGCAATATAAAATAGTTCAGGGTTTTCTCATACTTCCCTTGTGCCAGCCATTTCTTCAAGGAGCCAGGTTTTCCTTGTCGGAGAGTGGTATTTAGTACACAAAGTTTCAGTGCAAGGCGTGGTGTTTGGTACTGGGGTTTTATTGTTTCTAGGTGTTCTCAGTGTCGGAGCTAGTAATGTATCTGTGTGTATACAAACACATTTATATTTGTCTGTACATACATTAAAAACTGGATTCAGGCTGATACTTCCACTGTCAACATGCCAGGACAGTGCTCATTCTAACCTCCCATCTTTTGTCAGTGTTTACTATGATAGTTAACTATGAGAGTTAAACATTCTTTGATAGTGAGAAACCTGGATTTATCCACAAAACACTCTCCCTCACCCTCTCTTCCTCCCTGCCTTTCTCTGTCAGTACTCATCAGTATCTATGTGCAAAACAAATCTACTAACCAGATACCTAGTATGCCTTTTCAGTATTTACTTTTGGACAAGTTAAGACAATTTTAGACAGTTATAGATTCAAATGTTAGTTCTGACTGTTTTGTTTTACTTCTTAAGGATCACCAGTTTTACGTAAGCCATTCCTTATTATCTTCAATTTCCATTGCTTTCTCTCTGACCCTTTAAAATTTTTCTTTATATCATTTTTATTTTCTTGATCGCTTTTTAAAAATCTTCTGTGCCTGCTGTTATTATACATTTTTATTTGTGCCTATTCTCCTTTGGCACTTGTATTTACTCCTTATGTTTGACATAATTCTCTTTTGTTTCCCTGAGTTTAATTATTCTACTTATTTCTCACCATGTTTTGACTATTTTTCTTTGTACATTTTAAATTCCAGATTCACAGTGATTTTCTAATATCCCCAAATTCTTGTTTGAATATATTTAATTCAACTTGGAGCATTTTCTAAATGGTTTCCTTCTATTTCACGTTGATTTTTTGAGGGGGGGCAGTGGGCTCATTTGCTGACATGTGTTGATTGTTTTGGTAGTAATTTTGTGTAGACTTGATTTGTTTGACCTGTTCATTTTGTGGATTAGGGTAGCTTATGAGATCCTTAATTCATTGGAAGCCTCTTCTCTCACTGCAGCAAAGTCGAGTTCTTTAATAATTCTTCCTTTTTGGTGTTCCAGGGAAGGTTTATAGGTCCTCCGATCTTTCTTTTGTTCTTTTTGTCTTGCAGGATGCTAGCTTTTCCTATTTTGCTTCTTTTCTCCCTTCACCTCCCAGTTGCAAAAGGGTGGCTGTCTTTTCCTTTTTGCCTTCTTCTCCTCCAGCTGCCACTTTGGCGATAGCCACTTTAGATCACTTGTACATTCGAGCTCCTCCTTCCCAGCAGTCAGTGACTGGGCCGTGCTTTAGTATTTACAAGCTTAGAGGTCTTAGGTTTCCCAGTGGTAGTTATAAACCAGTTTTAGGTATTCTAGTAGCTCCCTCTTTTCTCTTTCTTACAGTTATTGTGTGTTGTTCCTTGCCGTGCAGGCTCATGGCAGGAACATGAGTGTTGGCTTACTGAGATTTGATGTTTTTTTCTTTGTTTTACCTACAGTTATTTTGAAGTCTGGACATTCTGTTGCATCTGGTTATGTGGAGGGCATGATTTGTGTGTAGTTTTGTTTTTCTTGTCATTCTGTATTGTTTGTAGAGGATATGTGGGGAGATGCAAATCTAGGTAGCTGCTACCCAACTATCTGGAAGGTCTTTGGCAAGTTTTTAACTCTCTGAGTTTAGTTTTCTCATATGTAAAATAAGAATAATTATGCCTAATTGATAAAAATTTCATGAAGGTTAAATGAGATAATATTTATGAATTGTTTAGAACAGTATCAGTCACATAAGTGCTCAGAAAAATTTAGTTGCCATTCTTATCATTATGTTGTGGATGCAATATCAACTTGAATAGTACTGTGGATACTGCTTTGAAAATAAGATACTGATAGTATCTAAAGTTGACCCCTCCCTTAGTACTGTGTATCTCATCTTCTGCCTTTTCATGGATGGTGCTGCTGTAGCTGCGCTCTGGCTTCTGCATCATCTGTTCTGTTCTTTCCTTCCTCCGCCACTTCCTCTTGTTGTCATGCAAAGTAGACTAAATAAAGCCCATCTTTAAAAAAATCTTTTACCCTGACTGCTGTAGCTTAGTGGGTTGGGCATCATCCTGCAAAACAAAAGGTTGCTGGTTTGATTCCTGGCCAGGATACATGCATGGGTTGCTGGGTCCCCAACTGGGGGCATGTGAGGGCCGACTAATCAATGTTTCTCTCACACATCTCTCTCTAAATATAAAGTCTTCTGGAAATTAAAAAAAATCTTTTACTGATCTATGTCCCCCTCTAACTCTATATTCTACTTCCCTGTTTCTCTATTACCTGTCATAGAAGAATTCTTCTTAAAAGTTGCCTATAGTGGTTGTCTCCATTTTCCCATCTCCCACCGTCTCCTTAAGCTGCTTGCTTGTACTTCTTTTGTGCCTCCGCTGCTCTGCTGAAGTGGTTCTGACCAAGTTACTCTTTGACATCTGTCTTTTCAAATCCAAGCATTAACTTCTGTGTCTTGACCCCACAGTAGCATTTGACCTGGTGAACCACTCCATTTTTGGTTATTGTTTTGAATTAAGTCCTTCAGACATACAAAAAGGCCTAAAATAATATAATACCCATGTGCATTTGTTGTCTAGTTTAAAGAGTGAAAATTATCAGATCACTTGAAGCCCCGCACCCCAGTCCATTCCCAATTGTATCCTTTCCTGACTTCCAGATGTAGCCACTATGCTGAATTGATATTTCTTGTTCCTATACTTGTTTTGTACTTTTGCCACATATGCATTTTCCTATATAATGTGCAATGATTTTCTTAATGTTTTTAACCTCTGTAGTGAAAAAAATTGTTCTTAAATATCTTCTGCAACTTATTCCTTTTATTCAACATTTTGTTATGAGACTTATTCATGTTGTCATGCATGACCCTAGAGTGTTTATTTTCTATTTTTTATATATAAGTGGCTTTTATTTTTATTTTTTCACATTTTTTATTGTTGTTCAAGTGCAGTTGTCTCCATTTCCCCCCACCACCACTCCCCCGCATCCCAGCCATCCCCACTTCTCACCCTTGATCCTACCCCGCTTTGGCTTTTTCCATGTGTCCTTTATACATGTGTCTGAAAACCCTTCCCCTTTGCCCCCATTATCCCCTCCCACCTCCCCTCTGGTTACTGTCAGTTTCACTGTGTATATAGTGTTCCATTTTATGAATAGACTACAATTTAACCATTATGTGGTAGATGGATAGTTAAGTTGTTTCCATTTCATTTGTTACAAACAGTCCTTCTGGGGACATTCTTATAAATATCCCCTCAGATGTTTCTGTTTGATAATACCTAGAAGTAGAGTTCCTGGGTTATACTGTATTTACTAGATTCTTCTTTTGAATCACCTTGTTATAGGCTTCCATGATACTGTGCTTGTTTGATTTTCATCTTACTTCATAGGCCAAACAGTGTCATCGCATTTTCTGGATCCTCATCCTCTGTTGTAATCTGTATTTTAGTGCCTGTGGATTTGTCTTTTGGCTGTCTTCTCTATATTCCCAGCTTCTAACTTCAAATTACACTAAATTAGCGTTCATGCTGATCCCAGGATACTCTTTATCAAATGCAATCCAATCATGTTACTACTTTGCTTAAATTTCTTAAGAGATCCCCTGCTGCCTCTGAAGTCCCCCCAACCCCTGCATGTATCTCAGCTCCTACTTCTTTTCTAAAGGATCCCTGAAGACCTTTTCTCGAGCAGGCTGGGTCTTTGCTTAACACTATTCCCTCTGTTCACAATTTTCTTTCCCCTCACTCCTTAACTGCCTGGTCAACTTTTTTAAAAAGATGATTTGCATGTCCCCTTTTCAGGAAAGTCATACCTGACACCTTCAGGCAGAAGTAAGAAATGCCTCTGTGTTCTAGCAGTTTGTTATAACTACATTATGCTTATTGATTCACTTATCCAAGAAATATTTAGTTATGGCCTGCTGCATGCTAGAAACTGTTGAAGACATTGGGGCTAGAACAGTAAACCAGACAGACAGGGTTCTTCTTTTTTAGGAGTCTACAGTCCAGAGGGTTGGAGAGAGAGAAGAAATAAACAAACAATATTATTTTAGATATTGTGGTAATGGGATGGAGAGTGTGTGGAGGGGTGGTGGGGAGAACGTGGGGATGGCATGACGTCAGATTGAGTGAGATGCTGTTTGAGTTGAGACCCGAAAGATCAGAAGGTATCAGCATGCAGCAGTCTGAAAGAAGGACGTCCTGGGCAGCAGGAGCAGCGAGTACAAAGGCCCTGGGGCTAAAAGGAATTTATCCCGAGTGAGGAACTGAAGGCAGGCCGGTGAGCCAGGAGCATCATGAGCTGCAGGGAAGGGAGCTGTGTAAATAAGGGAGCCGCAGGCAGGGGAGCTGTATGGGTGGGGTTTGTTGCTTTTCAGTGTAGTGGGAAAGTGTCGGGAGATTTTACGTGAGAGAGGGACAGATCTGATTTATGTCTGGAATGGCCACTCTGGAGGGTATGAGGAGAATGACAGGGGGACAGAGGAGAGCGGAGACCAGGTAGGAGTGGTTGCTGCAAGTGGAACATGTTGGTAGCTTGGATTCTGTGGTATTTGTAGTGTCCATAGAAAGATGTGGAATGACTTAGGATGCATTTTCAAGGTAGGCTGCTAGGACTGGCTGATAGATGTGTTGGTTTTAAGGAGAGACAGAGTCAAGAAAAGGACCCCTTGGCTTTTCTGCCACAGTACCTGCCATGTAGATGACTAGTGGTGGGAACAGCAATGAGAAAGCTCTGTGGGGGAGGAGTTAAAAATTACCTTTCAGATATTTTAAGTTGGACATGCCTCTTGAGACTGCCAAGTGTAAATGGCAGGAAGTGAGTTGGACAGGTGGCTCTGAAGGTCAGGGATTGTCTTAGTTTGCTAGGGCTGCTATAACCAATGTTTGGAGACTGGGTGGCTTACACAAGGAACATTTATTTCACATTGTTCTGGACGCAGGAAGTCAGATTAGGATGCAGCTCGGCTGGGTTCTAGGGGGGAACTTCTTCCAGACTGCAGACCACTGACATCGCCTTGTACTCTCACATGGCAGGTGGAGGGTGAGGGTACCTATGGTGTGTAT
This sequence comes from Sturnira hondurensis, assembly GCF_014824575.4. Lineage (NCBI taxonomy): Eukaryota > Metazoa > Chordata > Mammalia > Chiroptera > Phyllostomidae > Sturnira > Sturnira hondurensis. The sequence goes on from NW_028077910.1 coordinate 102,359, forward strand.
TCATAAAGGGACCCCTTCCAGACCTAGTTACCTCTTAAAGGCGTCTGCTCCTAACACCATCACATTGGGATTAGATTTCGGTATTCGGTATTTGGCAGGACACAAACATGGAGTTCCTAACAGGCATGGAGATTGATAATTTTGAGAGTCAGCAACTTACTGATTATATTTTAAAGCACTGAAACTGAATGAAATAACAGAGTTTGAGTGTAGATAGAGAAGAGAGGTGAGAGCAGGGTTGGGACATCATAACATGTAGAGATTGAGGGATAGAGATATAAGAGGGAGTCACAGAAGACAGTATTACAACTGATACTCTCTCCTAGGTGGAGAGAATATCAGTTGTGTCATGCTGCTTGGAGTTCGAATACGCCAAAGGCAGAGATACACGGCTGGATTTGCCCCCCTAGAGGTCACTTTGATGGTGGTGAGGGCATCTTTAGGGCATTCTGGTGATCAGAAGGTGGAACTTAGCTCATTACTTTAATTAATATGTTATCTGTCACCTCTAGAGCATGTGATAGTCCTGTTTGTAGGGCTTAGTGTGTATTAGATGGTGAATAAATGTTTGTCAACAAGTTTGCTTTTTACGAGGTAGTTTAAAGGATAATATTCTTTTTTATGCTCATTTAGAATGCTTTTAGACCACTGAGCCTTCCCACCACTTTGTATCCATTCAAGGAGTGTAGTCATGTGAATAATGACTTAAGGGAAACACAGTGAGAGGGGCAAATCTTTTTTTTTAAATTTTTATTATTTTTTTATCTTTAGAGGGGAAGGGAAGGAGAGAAGGAGAGAAATATCAATGTATGGTTGCCTCTTGTGAGTCCTCTGCTGGAAACTGGCCTGCAACCCAGGCATGTGCCCTGACTGGGAATCGAACCGTGATCATGTGGTTCGCAGGCTCACGCTCAATCCACTGAGCTACACCAGCCAGGGCGGGGCAAATCTATTTTAATAGAGGCTCACAGTGCACCCCAAAGCCGTCATGCTGTGGAGAAACAGGGCCTTGCTTTGGCCTTGGAAGGCCCGCCGCCAGCTCTGGCCCCACTGCTCAGCCCTGCAGCAAGTGTTGGTGCAAGTTCCCTATGCGCTCTGGGTTGCAGTTTTCAGCCATCACATGTGGATAATATTAACAAGTTCATCTTACAGGATTTTTATGAGCAGTGAATGTGTATTTATAAAATAGATTTATAAAATAGATTAGAGCATAGTGTCATGAAATTCCTATTTGGGCAGTGGAGTATGAATGGCAAGTTTAGGGAGAACAGAGATTGCTGGAAAATGTGATACTTTTCTAGAAATATATAGGAAATTAACTTCTTTTGGCTTTGTCCTCTTATCTTTCTCAGATAAATTTAATTATTCTCTTAGGACCAGAGAATAGACTTTTACTCTAAGATCAAGTAATCAAATCTAGCTAGTGGCCTGTTTATCCCAGCACTGCATATATCTGAAAGAATAAAATGTAGTTAGTGTTGCTTGTGTTTCTTTCTTTTTTTTCTATTTTTTAAGTGAATATATTAACTTGACATATTTGTCCCCATGGTGAATGCACATTTCTCTTTACTTCTAGGGTAAAAATCATGGTAAGAAACTCAGAAATTACTACGCAGCGAACAGCTGTCCTCCTCCTGCCAGAATGAGCAACGCGGTAGAACCTGTGGCCACCCCAGCCGTTCCTGTCCCTCCGCAGGTGAGACGTGTCTCAGGGTGAAAGCTGGCCTGTGCACAAAGGGTCACAGGGGTAGTTATCATCCGTGTGCCCATCAGGGCACAGTCGGACAGATACTCCTGAAAGGTCCCATTCGGTGCTTTTAAAACTCCTGGAACTACAGGGCTGGATTTAACACATGCCAAAATCCACAGACCTTCAGATTTCTCATTGGCTTTGGTTGTGATGCATGAAATGATGAAACACTTATTGTTTTGTGAGTCTTTCACTACGCATTTCTCAGAATTCTGGCTTAAACGGCCCCCAGTGTCTAGGGCTAAGCTAGAATAAAAACCAACTAACCCTGAATAGAACAAGAGATTTTAAAACATTTATATCTTTATTGTAGTTAATGCCATTAGTTTATATTTTGCCTTCCATTAAGATCAGTTTCTTGAGATTGCCAACCCTTGTCCCTTTTTTTAACTTCTGTACAGAGAACCTGTGTAAACTCTCTCTGGTTAGAAGTGGAGTTCCTTTCACTCTTTGAAAGATAGAGCATGTGTTTCAAGCAAGATGCTCCTGTACTTGAATATCCCCTGACATGTGGATCCTACTCCTTAACCTGCCCTTGAAGTATTATCTGTCCCTAGAACAGCACAGTGGTCGTAGATAACGACTCTAATCGCGCACTTACTCTCCCATGTGCTCTGCCCAGCGCTTCTCATGCATCATTTCATTCCGGGCTGGGGTTAGGGTCAGGAGAGGGGTACGCTCCACTTGTGCCCGCAATATAAGGGGGAGGCAAAAAAACTCAGTAGTCAAGATAAATATTTAAAATATTCAGAATTAATATAAACAATTCAATGGTGAACAAAAGGTCAAAACTTGAAGACAGGGTATTAGTTTCCTTTTGCGTCAGGCAGCAGTATGGCACAGTTACTGATTCTGTGTTTATTTAAAATTTTGATATTTTGTTCCTCATTGATTTTTTTATATTAGGTTTGATGATCTAGTTTATTAAACTATTTCATTAAAATAGTATTTCTCTTGATTGCTGGGTGTTTTGATGCTCCCTTAAGTTTCGTGCTCTGGTCCTAGACCTGGGCGCTGACTTCACATAGTGCTTGCAGTGACTCAGAAGTCCTGGTCTTGTCACTCGAAGGTGTAGGCCATGGCCAGCAACATCCACCTCACCTGGAAGTTTGTTAGAAGTTCCGGCAAGCTCAATACAGTAACTTGTCCACAGCATTACATGTGGTGGGGCAAGAATTGTTTCTGATCTTAGACCTTTACTCATAACCACCAGGGTATAAATTTTATTTTTCTGAATGTTAGTTCCCAGTATTTAAGGTATAGATAGAAATACCAACTATTCCTCCATCCGCAAGAATTCGTGGGAGTAAATGAGATGTGTTAAACACAGAATGAGAGGACAGGAAAATTCCTGGGATGATCTTCAGGCAGTGTGGCTGTCACAGGACTCATTCCTGAAGGCTGCCCCAGCACTGGGTGGCTGCTGCCCGTGGGGGCCGGTTTCAGCCAGCTCCGCCCTCTGGGCAGATAGCCTTAGCCTTCTTTCACAGCACAGCCCTTTGTGGTTTTTGAAGACAGCTACCCTGTCTCCAGAAGTCTTCCCTTCCAGGTGAAAGAAACAGTGCTATTTCTTTCAGCTGGTCCTGCTATGATATGCTTTCCAGACTCTTGTATATTTTATTCTCCTCCAGACAAAACCTAGTTTGTTGTTTTTAACCCCAAAACGTTTGAGTGGATACTATCTTTTGGGCACAATGTTAGGTTTCCCTTAACTTGTTGTTTCTCAACCTGAGTGTAACTGTGTGGATCTGCTGGTTATTTCCCCATTATATTGTATTATTATTATATTATAGTATCATAATGTAATCATAATAGTATTATATAATTACAGTTATATCTGTAGCTAGTTTGTGGACTCTTTGAGCAGAGGCGCATTTTTTAAATATATGCCTGTACACAGCTTCTGCATTAAGTAGCAAGCCTTATTAACAGTAGGTGTTCAGTAAATGCTTATTGATGGATTCTGAGCTGACTTCACTTTTTCTGACAGCGTGATTCTAGGCTTTACCTATACTGCCCTATATCTTCCATGCTGGGTTTTTAAGGTTTTTTTTTTTTTTTTTTAATTTCTTCATTGGAGATAGCAATGAGCCATTTGTTATTTTGGTACACTGGTTCTTGTCCTGCAAAACCATGATGAAGTCACAAAGTGCCTTAGAAGGAACTTTGAGGGAAAGAAGGGAATAAGTTCCAGACCTTTTTTTAACCTTGTGTCTTGTGTCCTTGTTGTCAGATGGGCTCCTTTAAGCCAGGAGGCAGAGTGATCCTGGCCACGGAGAACGACTACTGCAAGCTCTGCGATGCCTCCTTCAGCTCTCCGGCAGTGGCTCAGGCTCACTATCAAGGGAAGAATCACGCCAAGAGGCTGCGGCTGGCGGAAGCTCAGAGTCACTCATTCTCGTAGGTATTGCCTTTTCTTCTGAGGCCACGGTGTCATGTGAGACTGACTGTAGAGGGGAAGAGTTGAAACGGATCCTGGTTTAGCTGTCTCACTCTTTTAAAATTTCTTTTCTCCAGGGAATCCTCAGAGGCAGGTCAGCGGCGGACCCGGAAAGAAGGGAATGAATATAAAATGATGCCTAATAGGAGAAATGTGTATACAGTACAGAATAATTCAGGTATCCACTGGATTTCCACATACCTTGGCTACATTCTACAAATGGTCTCCTTTACTTTTATTTCTTTTAATGGTAATAGATAACTCTGAGAATTTGGAGTAAGCTGTTGTTTTATTTGAATTGGTCTAGTGGTTTTTTAAGCTTTTGTTTATTTCAGGTTTCATTTAGTTATTTATTTTCTATTTAGTATATTCATTTTGTTTTTAAACTATAGTTTTTATGTTTGAAGATCTTTTTATCATAGTTCCTTTATATTTTTTCTGGTATTTGCCAGCTGAGAAATGTAACATTCAGTATAAAAATGCACTATTTAGTTTGAAATTGTACCATGCTAATTCCGTATTTAGTGGAAAAAAACATTGTAGCAGTGGTATTAAACCAGGGTAGTGAACCAGAAGGGGAGTTTCTGTGAAATACACATGCCTGAACCAGGCCTTAGAGATTTTTAGTCAGTAAATTTGGAGTAGGACCCAGACACGCATGTTTTGAAAATTCTTCCTCAGTGACTCTGCTATATATACCTTCAGGTCAACTAGCTTATAGGAATGTTTCCTGCCTTTTCTGACTATCTTCAGGATGGAAAATAGGACTGAGTAGCCTCTCATCCTCCTCCCACCCCATCCCCCAATGCATATACATACCAGCACATGTCATTCATGTGAACAAAAAACCAGCCCTGGCTGGTGTGGCTCAGCGGTTTGAGTTCCAGCCTGTGAACCAAAGGGTCACTGGTTTGATTCCCAGTCAGGGCACATGCCTGGGTTGCAGGCCAGGTCCCCAGTGTGGGGCCCGTGAGGGGCAACCACACATTGATGTTTCTTTTCCTCTCTTTCTCCCTTCATTCCCCTCTCTCTAAAAAGAAATAAATCTAAAAAAAAGTTAATTGGAAAGCTAAGAGTATCATAGAAAATAGGGACACATAGAAACAGTAGTGTAATGTAATTAATAAAAGCCTGAACATATATCAGTAATTACAACAAATATAAATTTATGGAATTACCACTTAAAATACAGAGGCTTTAAGAATAGATTAAAAAATGAGCTGAGAGGAAGGAAGCTGAGGTAGTTGTATTAGTATTAGATGAAATAAGCTTTAGGTCAGAAGGCTGTTTAGGCAATGTTCTCTGACCAGAGGACAATCAGATGAGATGTCAATAACAAAAATATTTTTAAAAAACAAGATTTTCAGCTGTTTGGAAATTTTAAAAGATTTTTAAATAACTCATGGGTCAAAGAAGAAATCATGGAATATTAAAAACTCTTAGAGCCAAACAGTAATAAAAATATATTAAATTGATAGGATGTAGTGAAAGTAGTACTTTGAGAAAAGCCTAAAATATTTATTATAGTAGAAAAGAAAACCATAAAATTAATAAGTGGCCTAACTTAAGTCAATTATATAAAAAGAAAATAAAATTATCAGTAATTCCACCAACATTTTTATATATGTCATTCCACTCTTCATATTGCTTCTTTAAAATAGAATTGTGATAATATTTTGTGATATTCTTGTTTCACTTAATAGCATATTATAATCACATTTTCATGGAATCATAGTGTTTTCATTATTTTTAGTGACTGCATGGTTTTCCATTATAGTCCTTAGCATAATTTTTTAAGTTGTACTTTTGGAACTGTCCTCTCCCTACCCATTCCTAGAAAAAGCTTTTTATAAATGCTGATGAAATAAATGTCCTTGTTGATTACTCTTTATGCAAACATTCTTAATATTTTTCTTAGGATAGTTGTTAGAAATAGAATTTTTGGATTAAAGAGTTAGGATAATTGTAAAAGTTCATATAATGCTGGGAAATTAAATGATTTTAAAACAGTATTTACATTTTAGAGACATTGTCATTTAGACTTTGGGTTTGGCTCTATAGTAATCTTTATGACAATAGTTGGGAGAATCATACTAGTTTTTAGATTGAGCCTTTATAAAATTGTAAGATAAAAAAATCCATTAACTTCACATTCATTTGAAAGTGGGAATCTGTAAATTTTATAATTTTAACTTAGGAACAAAATTACAGTTATAATTAATCAGACTGCTACCATTCACTTAGTGAATGTTTTGAAGTGAACACATTACTTTTGTGTCTTGCTTCAGGAGGTCCGTACTTCAATCGTCGCTCTCGGCAGAGAATTCCCCGTGATCTGGCCATGTGCGTCACTCCAAGTGGCCAGTTTTACTGCTCAATGTGTAATGTTGGGGCTGGCGAAGAGGTGGAGTTCCGGCATCATTTAGAGAGCAAGCAACATAAAAGCAAGGTGTCTGAACAGCGGTACAGGAATGAGATGGAGAATCTGGGCTATGTATAGTGGTCGTTGTATTCCAGTAGAGCAGCTCATCCTGCCTGTTGTTTGCCTTCTGTCAACATGCCCTGCTTTGTGGTCCTTTTGATATGAGTACATTCCTCTGCTTAATGTTAATACATGTAACCTGCAGTGGTACGGTGAGATGTCAAAACTGGGGAAGGACGAGAACATGCTTCTTAGGTCATGCTGCTTCTTCAGGTCAGTTGTGTTGAGTTGCTTAGACCATGTGACCTCTCCACCCCATGAGAAACAATGGCTTATCCTGACCATTCTGGTCAATTAATAGCCTGACCACTTAGAGCTTTAACTATTTAACAAGCTCATCTTCTTTTGCAATTATAGTTTTATGAACTCTTAGAAAAAAGGTTTTTATGAGTTCTGCAGATCACAGTAAAAACAGGTGAACAGAGATTTCAGTTTCCCAAGGCTTCTTTGGAACCACCACTTCCACTCAGTGTCTTGGTGGTGGGGTCTTCTCCAGGACATTTCCCCCTTTATCATGTCTTCCCATTATCGAGATGAAGGTTTTCTTGGACTGAGACACTTTCGATGTGGACTCGCAAGCAGCGAAACTTAATTTCCGGTTACGGATTTCACATATTTGAATTCCACCTTCTTTCCTCTCCACTCCCTCCCCACCCAGCTGAATTAGCTCGTCTAATGAGCTTCTTTTCATGCCCCAGCTATGTTGTGGAGTTTCCAAGCCCCACGTTTGAATATCCAATGAATTTAAGATAGATATGATATTTTTTTAAAAAAAATATTTTTCAGCTGGTTTTAGAAAATGTAAAGATGTGTTTGATTTTTCAATTTAGAGTTACTTCATTGATAATAACTTGTTACTTATGCGATGGTCTCAATCATAAGTTTAGGTCTCTGGATATTTGGTTTGGCAGACTTTGGAGATAAACTGATCCTTCCATTTAACTCATATTCATCTCTGTCTCGTTGGTTTGCTGGTTGTTCTGAAAAATACCACTACCTGACCATTTCATAGATAGAGAGGAATTTTTAAAAAGTTAATCAAATTTCAGTTTCATCATTTCTAGTAGAAAAATACATGAACTTTGATTTCATTCTTTCTAATTCAGCTTTCTTGAAGATAATAGAAATAGCAAAATACGTTATAGATTACTTGATATTTGTTAATGAGAACAGTGTTATTAGTTTTGTATTTTGTTTTTAGAATAAAGCTCTAGTGTATGTCTAGATTAACTAATGGAATACTCTATGAACTTTCATTAACTGTACTTTATCTACTTATATTTACATGGATAAGACTGTGCTCATCCATACTTCTTTTGAAAGGCCACATAGAAGTTTATATTGAGAAGTATCTTTGCACTTTGGTCAATTCACACTTGATTGCTCATATTACTAATTAAAAAAATAACCAAACTCCTGATTTTTTCTTGAGAATTCTATATGCAAAGAAATGGGGAGAAGGAAAATTATAGTTATCATTCCTTTCCTTTAATACTTCCAAATAATTTTGGAACAATCTAGACCCATATGTAAAACTTAGTTTTATGATTAACCTCTGGTACAATATCAAGTCACTCTTCTGTTAAAGTGATGGTTTTTGAAAAGAAGAATTATTTAATGTTTTTTTCTCCCAGAAACAGAAGCATGAGATAATGTTTGGTTGAGATTCTATCCAGACCCATGACTCTTAGTACAATAATGCTTTTTGCAGTTCTCTATAAAATAGAGTTGATTGGTTTAGGTCAATTTAGAGCTTATTTTATTGGTCAGTAGGTTATCCATTTTGCTGCTAAGTAATTATTTGGTAGATTTTAATATTACAGTGCTGGCCACTTGGTTCTGTGATTATTTAAAAATTCCATCTTCCCTTCTCTTTGTATGTGTATTTATACACACACACATAAAACTGTAGATAAATACTTTTATGTGATATCATAGAGATTTCATTGAATTCTTATTTCAGATAACAGTAAACGATTGTGGGTAAGAATTTGTATTTTGTAAAAGTGACATTCATCCATTTTCATTTTTTTCCTTTGCAAGTAAAATAAAATTAAAGGAAGGGTTTCCCTCATTTTCCCCACTTAATTTCAATATATATACAAAGAGGAGTGGATTTAAGGCCTTGATGTTTTTCCTGGCCTGTGTATTCAGGTTTCCAGTCTCCCAGTGCCCTTAATGGACTTTATGAATGCATAAACACATTTTCTTTTAAAGAAAAAAAGATTTATAGTCTTATTTCTTACTTGCCATATTTCTTTGCACTAAAAAAGAGCTATGTGTTTGTTTTATATGACACTTTAGATACCATATTGCCTATTCTGTTTACTCCTTAATTTCTAAACTCTGGGAAGTTGATGAATAACTTCTGTGATCACTTATAGAAGTGACATACACATCTCCTCTAAAAAGCCCCTACAAATCTCTGTGACAGTGTGTGCTCTGAGTTTGTTGCTTCATAATATTCTGTGTTCCACAGGTGAAAAAAAGGGTGACAGAAGCTGTCAGAAAGGAAATGCCTAAAAGTACATCTCTGCATGGAACAGTATCTCATGCCATGCATTCCTTACAGACTGTTTTTCCAGGTCAGAGAAGGTGGTGTTATTGCTGCCGTCAGTGATACGTGCTCGCCATTGATTGCATTTTGTGAGGTCCAGTCCTGCTCTGTAGTGTGCTCTAGAGTTTGCACCCTGAGCTCCCCAGGAATCACGTTAGTGTCTTTTACAGGAATCACGTTAGTATCTCTTACAGGTGGTATACAAGGACAGACCGAGGCCTAAACAACAGCAAACCTGTGCTCAATTAAATTAAGTAGATTTCAGTAATCATCTGCAAGAAAGACTTCATGGCATCAAAGTCTCTTTTCTCTGTGAATATCTTTGTTTAAGTTGTCTTTTGAAGTCAATGTTAGAAGATGACAGAAACTCTACTAAGGTACTGAGGGCAAGAAGTTGTAAGGAAAAATTCCATGTTCCAATTAAAAGATTGGATTGCATTTGCCTTTGAAGTATTTTTTTTATTCCTTAAAAGTTAAGCTGCAAATTTGTGTGTGCCATGTAGTCCTTTTGACTCTACTTTGAATAGAAAATACTTTGTTGGTCTTTGTATACCACACTCTGCAACGTGTAAGTATGTGCATGTTGTTTGCTACATTTGTTGGCCTGTCTCACTGCACTGAAATCTGTAAGTGAATACTTCTTTAATACCATCCATTTTGAAAAAGTCCCTTCTCCAACTCCTCGCTATTTTCCCTTTTAATGTTTTGATACACTTAGAAAACCACTTAGGTTTTAGAAACCCTGAGATTGAGTGGAGAATTGTGCCTGAGATCATCCTTATGTCCCTCTGACTTGAACAGCTAAAGGAAGCATGAGATTTTCCATTTATTTTGCAGGGCTGTTCTGTGACACTGGTAATACTTGCTATAGCTACTTAGCCACACTTTGAACAAGGATAGAGTGTGTATATATAGAAATCTTCCTCTGCAGATAGGTTTTAAGGATTAGCTGTGGGATTATGATTCCTTCACTCCTGACTTGGTTGGACTGATGAGCAGTGACAGTTTGAGGACTGTCCAGTGACCTGTGGAAAGTGAGTCTGTTTGTGCCAGGGAAGACATGTAATTGTCCCTCTGAGCACCTCTGCAGAGCGGCCCAGGCATGGTGGGTTTGGGGCCTGATCTGTTTCGTTTCCTTAGTCTCAGAACTTAGGCTGTGCGTACTCTGTAAAGAACTTGGTGAGGCATGAAAGGACAGTACAGCTGCTTTCGAAATAAATGTTTTGTCAACGTAGGCAAAAGTTTAATACAGGCTGTTGAAGAGATGTTTAAAAATATTCTACCTTACCAACTTTTTTTTATCAGCCAAATCACTATTCAGGAGTTTCATACATGGTAGTATTTTGTTGTTGCTTTTAGAGGGTTTTTTTGTTTGTTTGTTTGTTTGTTTTACTATTGTGAATGATTACCAGCAAACTAAGAGGATGGACAAAGAGTTGTGCAAATAGCTTCCCGTATGACATTACTTCAGATAGCTCTTTTGACTTTTTCTTCCCATTATAAATGGGAGGATCATTTGTAAACTCCCTTTCTGGATAGGTACCAAAAAAAAAATAATGGCTTATGGTCCCATGTGACCTTGACTCCATTAAGCCCAGAATATGAGTGCCTTTAGCAAGTTTTAGCATTTCACTGAGAGAAGAGATGATAGAATTATTCCCATTAATCAGAGTTCATTAAACACAGGAGCTTGGAATAGCAAAGGTCTATATGGATTCTGTGTTCTACATTTTTTTTCTCAATGCAGGCTCAATTTGATACTGAGTGAAACTGTTACCTGTACTGATCAGAAACCATACACCCTGAAAATGAATTCAGTGTCCTAGGGCGGCAATGGTCATAGAGTACTTTTCGCCTTTAACTGCATTACATTTACGTTGGGTGAATGGTGGTGTGTGGATTGGGAAGAGCTTGACACTGAATTTGGAGAAACTTCATCCTGTGTTCTTTTTCAAGCTCCGTCTCTGTAAAGGGGAGGGAATTGTGTGTTGCAGATGAAGTGTGGGAAGAGGTGGTCCTGCACAGTGAATACTAATTGTGGTACTTTGACTCTTCATTAAAAAAAGCACCTTCACAAATCAGGCCTGAGTCCTTTTACAACAAAATTTTCCCTATTTCAAATAATTTTTAAAGTTCCAAATTGCTGAGTACTTTGAATCTTTAAAACACACTGCTAAATTAATTTCATTGTAGAAATTTAACATTTTATTGTGAAAATTTTCAAACATCAGAGCTGAAAAATATTACCATATACCCACCACTAGATTCTAGAGTCAATATTTCACTGTACTACTACATATCTGTCCATCCCCTCCACTCACCCCTCAGTCCACAGTTTATTGTAAATATATACTTCAGTGTAAATTTCAGACAATACGTTTCCCTTAAACACTTCAGCACAGGTATCATTAAGTAGAGTTTTATACTTGTTTAAATATCAGTATCTTTTTAAAGGTAGTGTCTCAGTCATAAATGTAAATCATATGTTTATTGAACTCATGAAGTTGATAACCTGAGCCAATGAACATACACGTTTTCTCCTGTGGACTTCAGCCTTCTTCCAGTGTCTGTGTTTGTACGGGCTGAATGAGGGAAGACAACGAATAGAATGTACGAGTAGAATGAGGGAAGACAGCGCTTTTCAAACTGAAGTCTTCTTGTGTTGGACATTTTAAATGCCTAGTTGTCATGTATTTTAAAGTTTCATGATAAGATTTCTCCCTTGTCCCTCTTGTTACGATGTATTTTTGCTGAACTATGCAGCTTAAAAGATTGTGGGTTCCTGATTGGGGTTGGTGAAGTCAGCTTATACCTCATTTCAACCTGATGCTGCTTCTGTCCTGTCGTCGCATTTCCTTCCCACTTTCACCCATTCTGTCAGAAAGTACAGCGTCAAACCATAGACGATTAGCTGTTTTAAAAACTCTAGAAGAGCGATTAAGTCGGTTATAAAGTTAAAACTATGAATTTATAGAAAGCCTCTGAGTTCCCGGAGAATGGGATTGCCCATGCTTCCTCTAGCCACGATTAGCAGGATCAAAAGTGATTGTACTGCACAGTGAGTTGTTGAAATCGTGAGCCTTAGTAACATCTTTAGCTTTACCCTAGTCCTGCCTGGAAACCATTTTTTGACATGTCTTCATTATGTCATTTTTTTTGTGTGGGAAAAATGGTGGGTGACTTGTTCCAGTGCACCAAGGTGGAATGGATAGGTTGGGATTGAAACTTCAGCGTTCTTGATTCATATTCTTGTGCTAGTTTGGTAAGATTTATGGCTTCTAAATAACACTTTCTTTGGGGCCCTTAAGATGAAAATATGTATTTTTACTAATTAGACTTGATATTTAGGCATTCCATGACTTTTTGAACTTAAAGATCTTTTCATGGTTATATTTCCTCATTAAAACCATGCAATGAAATTGCTAAAAGTATCTTTTCACTGTTGAATACTAACTAACGCAGGTTTTATCAGATTTATTTTTGCATTTCAATGACTTTCATGATTCATTCATCTCTTTCTATGTAAGTGCTTAAGTGACCCCCTCACTAGTGAAAATGAATGTTCTCTATCACTGATTATATGTATATTCTCTACATGATCTATTTTTTAAAGGAAAAGTAACCCCAATGTGTCAGAATGAATGAATGTTATCCTAGGGCAAAGAACATGCAAAGTTTATTTCTACTCTGCAAATCTGGCATTCGCAGGAACAAAACTCAGAGTGGCTGGTCATTGTTTGCCTTCTTTTGCTACTTGAGCCTTTCTGTGGTTTTGTAAATTCGTGAGTCATTTTATGAGAATTTCCTGTTGATTCTGTGTTAATTGGTGTTCACCTTGTGGTATCCTTGGCTGCCCACAGCAGTTTGATTTGGGTATGGTGTGTCTGCTTTGAAATGCCTTACTAGAGTGTGTCAGACTCTGCTCCCAAGCATTCCATGTATCTGCTAGGACAGTACATTGCCTCTCTTGGATGTATGCTCTTAGATCCAGAAGCAAAAACGACTTTGCTTTCACTGTTAAGGTTGCGTTTTAGTGCCGTTATTATTTTAAATTAGAGAATAAAATCATGGAAACCCAATGGAGACTTTAGAATCCTTCATTTAATGGCATGGCAAACTTGTAAAAGAGTTTTTGCTATTTCACTAGAACATTGTCTCTGGTAAAGGATATAACTAGAAACATGCCAGCCAGAACTGTGTGAAATTGGAGTTGTTTCCTAAAATTATTTCTAAATGTCCTGCAGGGGTTTAACATCTGTGTATGCTGTTGGGGCTAAGTGCCAGTCACTACTTTGGAAATGCTTCTGTTTTGGGGCTACAGAAATGACAAAAAAATGTCATGGGGTTTAAACCAATCAACTGTGAATTGTGAAACTGAAATTGCTCCTTTGGTTTTGTTTTCTTCTGTATATTGAATATAGAAATCAAAAAGTTATTTAAAATTTATACTGCTTATGTTGATGGCTCATTTTGGCTGTATATCCTCACTATGTACTGATTTCTGATAAAGGCTTGACATTGTTATAACGGGCATTTTGTGTTCAATTTAATAAAACAGTTTCCAAGTCTTGTCTGCAGGTTGTTCGGTTATGAGTTGGAGGTCAAGGGAAAAGGCACATTGTCAGCACGGAGGTGTTACTTTTAATGCCAATGCTTGATGGCCGTGGGTTCACCATTCGTCAGTCTGCGCCCAATCCGTCACGGACTCCCAGAGCTCACATGGAGGACTGTCCGGTCTTGGGCCTGCAGTAGAATCGACCCAGCGGCCCCACGTCCCTGGAGTTAGCCTGGGACTGGAGGGAGTTCTTAATTTTATTGATATATACTTTAAAATTTGTCTTCCTTTCCAATTCTGAGAAAAATTGAGCTTAGCACAATCATAACTGCTGCTTTTAGAAATAAACACATTGACATGCATATACCCATTAATCTTTCAGATAGTTCACATACAAAATACTCTTAAAATTTGCTTAAAAATACAATACATTATTGGGGTATGGTCATTAAGCACTCTGGCTTACTGCATGTAGTATGCTTCTGAATTTCAGTGCTCATTTAGAAGAGTAGATGATAGGCCTGGAAGGTGCTGTTATGGTTTGTTTAATTGGGATGCAAAACACATACACTTACTGTCGTGGGAAAAATTCCTGTCTGCACACAAAAAAATGTTTTTGAATGAACTGAATGGATCACATTGACTGTGTTTTAAAAACACTCAAGGCATCAGCACATTTTATTATATCATCTCCAAGAGATTTGTAGCTTAAAAGAAAGCCATAATAATGGGTATCAAAAAAATAAAACTCTTAAATCAGTACAGCTTTTCAGCTCTTTTTTCCCCCCAGGCATTTCTGAGGTTTATCCGTTGGCTGAAAATCTATTCACAGTCAGGCGCTGGGTATTATACTTTAAAATTGCCTGTCTGTAAAAGACCAGCAATGAACTTTCCCAATTTATTATAAAGTTGATGTAAGATTGTAGAGAGATCAGAAGTAGGTCTTTGTGTGATGAGTTTTTAGATTTTTATAATCTGAATTGAGATTTAGTCTGTGGTAAAATGTAAGTACTATTTAATAGGGATGTAATTCCGAATCCTTTACCACCCCCCACCCCGCAAAAAAAAAAGTCACCTGAAAATACAGTCTGTTGTGTGTGTGAGGGAGAGAGAGAAAGAGAGAGGTTGAGGGATGTGTATTAGGGAGTGTATGTAAATGTGTTCAAGATGTCAAATACTTGTGAAGTGTGTCTGAAGGAGCAGTGTAAATTTGCCACTGGAAGCGATATGCACGACCCTTAGGCAGTCTGTGACTTCTGCTTGGCATTTTTGATGTCTTTAGGCATAATTGGGGCTTCAAATGTGCTTTGGCTGGCAGCTGTTCTCCAGAAAGGAACAAGATGTCTTTAATGTTAACTTCAATTTTGAACCTTTGCTGATGCCAGAGGCTCTTCTCTATCCTTCTTTTCTACAAACAGCCTGGTAAGCTGTGGACTCTGACCAAAGGTATCTAGTGCCACCCTGTGGACTCTCTGAATCTTACAGTTAGCAGTTGGAGTGTGGTTGGTACACTACCATTGAAGCAGGATCTGCTGAAAACCGCCTTAGTGGAGGAGAGGAGTTTTCATCCTGAAATAAAGCAAGGGCAGACATGTCTCCAGGACAAAAGTGTCAAACTCATTTTCACGGGGAGAGGAAGGGGTGGGCACACCACCGGGGATGGTCTTCAAAGGGCTGAAATAATTTAAGGACCGTATAACTGTAACTACTCCTTAACTGTTAAGGAGTTGAAATTACATTCGGCCGTTTGAAGGCAACTGGGAGGCTGAAGTGAGGTGTTTCACTGAGGTGAAAATGAGTTTGACACCATGCTCTAGGAGGTATTACGGAGTTTATTCTTTTACAGTTTCGGCTGCTGAAGTATGCAGAGTAAGAAAAGTCATTGACTGGGAATCAGGAGGCACATATATGCATATGTATGTATATGTCACACGTAGGATTTTTTGTGATGTTTTAAAAATATCGATTTTGCTTTTAAAAAGTTACCCATACATGTTCAGGTATGTGAACAACAGACAGAAACTAAACTAAAATAATGGTCAGTGGAAGCCCCCAAGCGAAAGAAAGCACTAATCTTTCATCATAGAAGATTGTTGAGCATTTAAAAAATTAGATGCAAGGGCAAATGTTACCAAACATGCACACATCATACTGATAATATAAGAACTACAGAATACTAAAGTTTACCCAAACATAATTCATTTGGAGGAAGAACGTAATGATTTCTGCTTCAGAAGCTGGCAGTACATAAGGAGACATTTTTAAGTGTTTTTTTTTTCATTTTTAAGTGTTTTGCTAAATACTTTTGACACTTAGAAGTAGGTGTTGCCACAAGCAGACCCGCAGTTCTGTCAGCTGTGTACTTGACCTTGCCGAAATTCAGTTACTTAGAATTGGGGTCTTATTCGGTGTGAATTCCAGTTGTTCCTTTTAATCGCTCAATAGAGTGGACAATTTAGAGAACTATTCTTTTAAAAAAACTAGTTGAATTTTTTGAATAAGTTCTGAGCCACGCCTGAACGCATGTCCCATTTTCCTCCCCCAAGGCGAGCAGTTCCCAGTCGCTAGGTGGTTTTCCCAGAGGCATTCTGTGCAGCGTGAGAGGGAAATGCACGTGACACTCTTGCTCAGTGAGCAGTGTGCGTTGGCCCTCATTCTGTGCCAGGACGCGTGAATCTGTGTCATTCTTTCTCACTGTGTGGTATTGCCTTGTATGATTTTCAAAATTACTTTTGTTGGTCCTCTATTGATTTTACATAAAGTAATGATCTTTTAAAAATAAAAACTTAAGCCCTGGCTGGTGTGGCTCAGTGGATTGAGCACTGGTCTGCACACCAATATGTCACATTTCGGTTCTCAGTCAGGGCACATGCCTGGGTTGCAGGCCAGGCCCCCATTTTGGGGCATGGAGGAGTCAACCAATAGATGTTTCTCTTGTATATCAATGTTTGTCTTCCTTCCCCCCTCTCTAAAAATAAACAAAATCTTTTTAAAAATAGTTACAAGATTGTGGTAAAATACACACATAACATAAAATCGATCATGTTAACTATTTTTAGGTCTACACGTCAGTGGCACTCAAGTGCATTCACATGGTGCAACTGTCGCCAGCCTCCGTTTCCAGAACGTTTTCATCCTCCTGAACAGAAGCTCTGTCTCAAACAGCAATACCCTGTGTCTCGCCACCTCCCAGCCCCCGGCAGCCGCCATTCTACCTTCTGTCAATTTTACTTCACAGAATTAATATATAAGTAGAATCTTACAGTGCTTGTCTTTTGTGACTGCTTCCCTTCACTTAGAATAATGTCCTCAGAGTTCATCCATTTTGTAGAATGTGTCAGATTTTCCTTTCTTTTTAGGCTAATATTCCATTGTATGTATATACTACGTCTTATTTATCTATTCATCTATCAGTGGACATTTGGGTTACTTCCATCTGTGGGGTATTGTGGATAATGCTGAACATGGCTGTGAAAATGTTTAAAACTTTAAAAATTATGAAATATTTAATACATGCAAAGTTGAGAGGATCATTAAACAGACATGTAATCACTGAGTTCCCCAGCACTATCAAGTCCTAACATTTTGCTATATCTTATTCTGATATTTTTAGAGAGAAAAAAAACATTACCAATTCAGCCAAAGCCTAGTGTGCACCCCTCCCCAGTTCCAATCTAAGTCATTGGCAGATAAACCCACAATCTTAAATTTGATATCTATCATTTCCATATGTGTTATATTAATGCTACATGTATCCATAAACAGTAGATAATATTGTTTTTTATGCTTGTATTACATTAACGTAAATGTCTCAACAATATACAAATATTTTTATTTTTATTTCTTCTCAACATATGTATGATGATACATGTAGCCATATTTTATTCATTTCAAATACCGTATAGTGCTCCATTGTCTAAATATAGCATAATTCATTCCTCTTTTTTGTTGATGGACATTTAGGTGGTCTTCCAAGATTTTCTTATTAAAAACAATACCCCAGTGAATTTTTAAAACACATTTCCATAGACTCTCCGGGCTAGATCCTTGCTACATGACCTTGTAGCTTTTTACAAATGCAACATCCTAGGTCCCACTGCAGACCTACTGAATTCGAACCTATGTTTATGCACGATTCCCCAGGTGATTCATAAGCATATTAAAATTTGAGCAGTTGTTCTCAAACTTACTGGCACCTGGGAAGTTAAAAACAACTAGCTTACACACCTGGGTTGTGCAGCAGAGGTTTTGATTCAGTTGCTTTAGGTTGTGCTCCTCAGACGGTTCTAATGCATAGTCAAGGTTTGGGACAGCTGCTGGGACCCAAACAGTTGCAGCTGCCATGCAGGTGTTGCTTGGCTTGCCCTGGGATGCCACTCTGGAAACCGGTTTACCCACAAGGGGCTAAAGCAGGCAGGTAGCTCCTATGATGGCAACCTCTAATTCAGTCAATTACCAAAAACGCTTGAACAAATACTTCGTCCTATTTTAGCACAACTAGATCTTTGTCCATAGAGTAAATTTACTTCGTCCATCCCTTAAGTAGACTTGTTAATCTACTTAACAAACACTTGTAAGGCACTCATTATATATCAGATCATCTTAAAAGCACTTTACTAATATTATCTATTATTTGTTGGAAAGTTTACGTTCCACTCAAGAAAGCTTTGAAGTTTTGAGTGAAATAGTCTTGTTTGTCAGAAGGAAGAATATGTTAGTAATAAGAACATGAG
This sequence comes from Sturnira hondurensis, assembly GCF_014824575.4. NCBI lineage: Eukaryota > Metazoa > Chordata > Mammalia > Chiroptera > Phyllostomidae > Sturnira > Sturnira hondurensis. The sequence goes on from NW_028077910.1 coordinate 120,876, forward strand.
ATGTCGGATGGTGAGGCTCCTGCTCCCGGCTCTGCCAGGCGTAGCAGCCCTGCTGTCACTGGGCATTGGGGACTGTCCCACTCAGCCAGCAGGGATGGCCTGTGAGTGCGCGAAGCCGCTGTGAGAACTCACGGCTGCATCCATTCAGTGATGTGGCCTTTTCTGCCCAACACTACAGTGTCGTTGTGGTCAAAACGGGGAAAATCCCTAGTCGCCCAGTGGCATCTCAGGGCAGATTATTCTTCTATTCAGTCACTCTGTGTTTTTTGCAAGTAAATCCTGGAACAGAGCCCTTAAATCACAACTGGATCAGCTATTTCAAAGTGTACTTATATGACCTGAAGGAACTTCTTCAAAGAGAGGAATTTTTTTCATTACTTACATCTATGTTCTATCACGTAATTAGGTTAACATACATGTTCACTGTCAAATATTCAGACACTTTTAAAGCGGGGAAATACTCCTTAAACTCCCAATTTCCCCAAACCCACTTTTCCCTTCCAGAGGTAACTGCTATTATTAGCATAATGTGTACCTTCCAAACCTTTTCCTATGTATTTGTAAATATGTCGTTTTTATATTTTACTGGAGAAGAATTTCTATACCATGTACTTTTAATATCTGTTATAGTGCTGCTTATTTAACTGTATTTCCTCATCTCTGCCCCAGGTTTGCCCAACTTTTTCTTGTGATACTTTATCCAGGATACCACTGAAAAATACGCTCTAGAGAATTAAAACAAATGACCAACGTTGTAGAGTTCACCGCTCTCTCAGAATTGTATTTAAAAGGCAGGATGTGATGCCTTAGTTATGTGTATGTCTTGTTTTATACAGATAAAACTGGAAGGACAAAGTCTTTCCTAGGGAGGAGAACTATGCCTCCGTTTTTCATCCGGTCCCTTTTCTCCAGCGCCAGTGGCTCCCAGAGTCCATGGCTTGGGGATTGTCATTTGCTGAATGTGATGCTTCCACTTAAATGCAGGGGACTGATCAGTTTTGCTCCCTAGGAATCCCCTCTGGTTGTTGGCAGGACAACATGCAGCCAATGGATTCTTGTTATCAGTCGGGGCCTTAGGACAAATTCACTGTGTTCTGCAGATGGGCACCCTCAGGATGGCTGTTGCCAAATGCTGTTCCCCATCTCATCAACATGCCCTCCTGCCAGGTGTTTGTTAGTGGACCGAGGAGAGGAAATGAGCAGCTTCATGTTCCTTTGCATGTGATCGCTACTTTATCACTTGGTCGCTGGCAAGGAAAACAGGAATTCATCTCTGGGCTCAAGGACTTTGCAAAGTCACCAACGGTTACAAAAACTGTGGCCTGTGCTGGATTTCAAGAGCAATTTGTACGCCGCCTCTTAATTGCCCTATCACAGGTGGTTGCCACTTCAGAATTCATGGGCTGATGGGTGGAAGGGGAAATGCCAAGCATTTGCAGAAGGGGCATATTCCCAAGTAAAATCTGGCCATAACATCCTTTTGCTGAAAAACTTTTACTGGTTTCCCATTGCCAAAAATTTAGATTTTATTGACATGGAATTAAAGGCTTCCAAAAGCAGAGGCTACAAACCAGCAGCCTAGGACGGAATTTGTCTGGCAGGTGTGTTTTATCTGGTCCCACAGTGTTTTAGGAAAAATAGAATCAGTTACTAAGAGAACAAGGTTGAGAGGTGTGACACAAAACATTGGGTTTCCAGCCATATTGGCCAGCATTTCTGTATAAATTATATAATATGAGCGTGGCCGCCCTCTGTGGATGGGCCCTGAGCTCTCTCTCTCCGGTTCAACGATCGCCCTGTGCTGCAGCCCCAAGGCTGCTGTCCCTGTGTGAGCCTTGCTTCCTGCCCCACGGCCTCTCTGCCCCGTGGGTGTAGGAAGGAACTCACTGACCTTTCTGACACAGGTGCAGACCTAAGTGTGAAGTTGTTCCTACCCTACAGGGCAATCCCTGAGAAATGAGAATTCAGAACTGGTAGATCAATATGCCTGAGTGGAAAAGAGCTGCCATTTTCCACAGTGGTGACCAGATTGACATTTACCCTTGGATTGGCTTTCTCTCCTGGTTTTTTACTCTTCACAGTCCCTCACTCACACTCCTTGGGAACACCTCCTAAAATAAATAAACCACCTGTGCTCGGGCTCCTATCGCAAGCTCTGTGTTTAGGTGGTAATTAAGGCTAAGAGCTTCTCCGTTCCCGATTTTCTTGACCAACTTACTCGACTCATTCAGTTCACCTTCGTTGTTCCACAGGCATTTGAGGTTGGGACCCTGCCTTAGAGATTCACCTGTAGGATTGCACTCCAGGCATTCAACACCATGACCACCTGTACAACTCCTCAAGTAGCAAAGCTCTGGGCAACTGCTGTTTCCCTTGAACCCTCACCCCTGCTTCCTCCCACCAATTTCCAGCTGCCCTCCTTCCATTGAGCAAATTCCTACGGAGTCTTCAAGGCTGGCTGCATTGTGGCTTTTTCTGTGGACCCTTCCCTAACTCCTGCACACTTGTGCATCTTTAAAGGGTAAGGGGAGGCAGCTAGGGAAGAGGGAAAGATTGCCAATGGAGGAAGGAGACGCTGATGGAGCCACCTCTTGTTGGAGACGATGAAAATGGCATCAGAGGCTCAGGTGCAGGAACTTCCCTCTAAAGAGGGAGTGTTTATTCTCTGAGGATAATGCTAGCAAATACTGATGTGTACCTACTTACATGCCAGGCACTGTTGAGTGATTTCAACATAATTAGTAAATGTTAGTCTTACCTCTTCACAAGGACTCTTTTAAATACATATTATTACTATTATCCCCATTTCACAGATTAGAAAATTGAGGCACCAAGAGGTTAAGTAACTGCCCAAGATCACACAGCTGGTAGGCAGTCAGGTAGTCTGGTTTTAGAGCTCATGCTCTTGACCACTCGATGTCTTATTACATCTTAAGGGAAACTAAGGTAGAAAATGTTACACACACATGGAAAGGAAAGCGAGGTGCTTTATGTCCATTGGCCTAAATCTTTCCAGTGAAGCAGGAGACAGGGCCAGACAATATGATTGTAGGAGGTATGGGCCCTATTTGAATTTGAGAAGGGAGGGAGAAAAAGAAACAGAGTAAATTGGTCCTGGTCTTGGTCTCATTTTTTGAAAGCTCCTAAAATATCAGTAACACTGTGCCTGTCCCTCAGCTCATTGTTAAGTACTTGGCGACTAAACTTCTACTGTTGCCAAATGGCTTGGTTCCTTGTGGCGCTTCCAGAAACCACAGGGCCTCAGGCTCTGACATGTTTGGGAAATAATAGTTACAGAAATGGCCGTCAGACTGTTTAGAAGCCTCAGCCTGGGGAGGATTTGGGGTATTTTGTAGTCAGGTATAGCCTCCGCACTTTCCAGAACAGACAAGCATCAGATCTCCGTGAGAACAGGAAAGGTGTCTTGAGCCCAGCGAATTCGCATCTCCAGGAAGGTGGTTTATCTACAGTAGTGCATCTCCCTGTTGCAGTGGGGGGGGACCTGGGAGGTTTTGCTTCTGTTTGTGTTATCACCTACTTTATTCAGCTTCGAAGTTTTTGTATCTTCTTCAGTTAAAGAAACTTTGTATGCTTGTCTCTCTGTCATCTCATAACCGTTCTGTGGGCACACACACAACTGATTTATCACGCCATGGGCAAGAGTAGAGCTGTATGGAGCATGGAAGGACAGTGTGTTCATTGAAAAGATGTGATACTCAAACTTACCGCAGGGAACAAATTTAATTAGGAGCCTAAATGGAAGCAAAACCAACTAAAAGTGTGAATACGTATGTGGGTAACATAATGGGGGAAAAATGTGGGAAAGAGATTGCATTTTCCCATTTTCCCACTGTGGCTGGTTTTCCATATTTTCTGAAAAACTTCTTTGTATCCTTGCGTTTGGATCTAGAAGTTGTGGTGATTACCTTTCACTTAGGTGTTGGTAACAAAAGATAGAATAAGGATGAATAAAATGTAGCATTCGGAAAACAATGAGGGCTCTTTGGGCTTGACGGTTTCCTGAGATGCAGACGATAGTTCTCAAGCGTCAGTGAGCTGTGGAATACCCAAGATGCTCTTTGCATCACCCACCCTCGGTGGTTTGGATTAGGTAAAGCTGGGCTCAGAAACTTTCATTTTGAACAAGCACCTCAGGTAAAATAGATAAGGGGAAGTTTAGAGGGAATGTTTATGTTTTTATTTATTTATTAGAGTTTTAAAAACAATTTTATTTGTTTAAAAAATAAATAAAATCATAGTAACAAACCTCCAGTGCACTGTTTTATAGCTTCTGGCTTTACTGTTGTAATTGATGACATTAGGGGCAATTAAACCATTCATTGGAAATCGGCATTGCTGCAGATCAGTGAGGAAATAAACTACTTCAACTTTAGCTTCTGACATATTTACACTTGAAATCAAGGCTTTTGTTAAATTAAGCCAGAAAGAGCTACTTAGCGTAAGAAAGAGTTAACGCTGGCTTAGGGGTATCCTATTTTTTTAAATTTTTATTTATTTAAAACAATTTTTTATTTAATTCTTGTTCAAGTACAGTTTTCTGTCTCATATTCCCAGCCCTGCCCCCGCCCTGTGCCCCCCACCTTAGTTATTGTCCATGTGTCCTTTATACTTGTTCATGTGAGTCCATCCCCTTTTCCCCTGTGATTCTCTCCCCTCTCCCCTTTGGTCCCTGTCAGTCTGTTCCGTATTTCAGTGTCTTTGGTCATATTTTGCTTGCTTGTTTGTTTTGATGTTTAGATTCCTGTTAATGGTGATATCATACGGCATTTGTCTTTCACCATCTGGCTTATTTTGCTCAGTATAATGCTTTCCAGTTCCATCCATGATGTTGCAAAAGGTAGGAGCTCCTTCTTCCTTTCTGCAGCATAGAATTCCATTGTGTATGTGTACCATAGTTTTTTGATCTAATCATTTACCGATGGACATCTAGGTTGCTTCCAACTCTTGGCTATCGTAAATTGTGCTGCTTATGTTTTGTTTTTAAAGATAAAAAAAATGAAAAGAGGGTATTTTTTTTAAACAATCCAATTAACCTATTGCTGGGATTCTTAAAATGAGTAGCCTGGTAAAATCTTGATCATTTGGGTGAGTGGTGGTGGTTGTTGTTTTTTGAGGAAATGGCCCTGCTTGTCTAAGTTGTCAATGTTATGTGTGTAGAGTTAGTCATAATATTCCTTATCTTTTAAAAATTTGACTTTATTTTTTTCTATTACCATTTATCCCCCCATACCCTCTTCTACTGCCACTCACCCCCTCCCCACCACACTATTGTCCGAGTTCGTGAGTCCTTTTGTTACTGAACAAGGGTGGGGGGGGGCGGGGGCAATACTTCGCCCACCGAGGGATGCCAAAAACTGCTTCAGAAAACAGGGCCCCCTCCAAAGGACAGTATACTAATATCTATTGGGCTCTTCTGTCCGCCGCCAATTGGAAAGACATCTCTTAATGCCAGAGATTTGTGAAAAGGAAACAAAATGTTTATTTAACGCTATTCAGGCCTAATGCCTTCCTTAAAATATTAAAGTCTTTAAGGGTATACACCTACAAGAGTTCTTTGTACCAAGTTCCAGTCAAAGTCTCTCCTGGTTTCCAGGCCACTTGGCCAAAGGGAGCACCCCAAAGCCACGTGGGCCTCTTCTACCAAAGCCGCACTCCACCAAAAGTGCGTGTCTTTCTTCTTCACCTAGCCACAGGGATCTCCATTCTGGCAAAGCTGCATGGTTTTCCCTTTCACCTGGCCAAGAGGGGGTGTGCACTCTGCTGAAACTGTGTGGCTCTCCCTCCTAATGGGTACAGGGGTCTACATCTTTCCAAAACAGCGTGGCTCTCCCCCTCACCTGGCCAAGAGGGGGTTCCTCACTCTGCTAAAGCCACGTGCCTCTCTCGCAGGCACTCTCTCTGAGAAGCAGCCCCAGTTCCCCCCAGTTACATCCTGGGTAGCCCCCACTCACTTCCCCCTGACCCCAAACTTGGCCAGCTATTTAACACATCTATGAAACCAGTTAAAGGTTATAATATGTTAAATGACCGTTCCAGAGGTTAGCTGCAAAACTGTTGCTATGCAAAACAGCTCTCAATGGCCCTGCTCCATCCATCCCTTCCCCCAACTGACACCTGGGGTCGGGGTGAGGACATCTTAATATTTCCTCCAACATTCCTGTACACTTTGAGTTCTGGACACCATTCCAAATCTTTTCTGGGTGCCCCCTTGGATGCACCCTGTATCACTTTCTCTCTTTTTCTCTTTTTTGCTCAATCCCTCCAGCCCCCATCCCCACTGAGCTGCCAGTCTGCCCTCTACCTATGAGTCTGTCTTTATTTTGCTTGTTAGTTCAATCTGTTCATTAGATTCCACGTATGAGTGAAATCATATGGTATTTGTCTTTCTCTGACTGGCTTATTTCACTCAGCGTAGTGTTTTCCAGGTCCATCCATGCTGTTGCAAAGGGTGAAAGTGTCTTCTTTTTTATGGTTGAGTAGTATTCCAGCGTGTAAATGTACCAGAACTGTTTTATCCACTCATTTACTGAAGGACACTTGGACTGCTTCCAAATCTTGGTGATTGTAAATAATGCTGCAATGAACACAGGGGTGCACACATCCTTTTAAGTTAGTGTTTTCGGTTTCTTAGGGTAAATTCCCAGTGGTGGAATTGCTGGGTCATAAGGCAGTTCAATTTTTAATGTTTTTGGGTAATATCCATAACTGCTTTCCACAGTGGCTGTACCAACCTGCATTCCCACCAACAGTGCAAGAGAGATCCCCTTTCTCCCCATCCTCACCAGCATTTGTTTGTTGATTTATTGATGATAGCCATTCTGACAGGCATGAGGTGAAATCTCATTATGGTTATAATTCTCATTTCTCTGATGATTAATGACATTGAACATCTTTTCATAAGTCTATCAGCCATCTGTATGTCCTCTTTGGAGAAGTGTCTATACAGGTGTTTTCTGTTTGTTCTTTCTTATTTATTTGTTTACTTGTCTTCTTTTTTCTTCCCACCTTTGGGTTATTAGAACCTTGTTTAGATTTCATTTTGATTTATCTACAGTGTTTTGGTAGCATCTCTTTGTATAATGGTTTTTCAAGTATATTTTATTGATTATGCTGTTACAGGTCTCCTGATTTTCCCCCTTTGTCACCCTGCACTCCCCAACCCACCAGCTTCCCACCCCCTTTTGTTCATGGCCATGGATTGTACATGTAAGTTCTTTGATTCCTCTGTTTCCTATACCATTTTTAATGTCTCCCCATCTATTTAATGCCTACTAACTATGCATCTTCTTCCCTGTACCTTTCCCCCACTCTTCTCCTCCCCCTCCCCACTGAAAACCCTCCATGTGATGTCCATTTCTCTGATTCTGTTACTGTTATAGTTGTTTGCTTAGTTTTTGTTTTCGTTGTTTTTCTTTCTTTTATTTTTTTAGGTTCATTTCTTGATAGTTGTGAGTTTGATGTCATTTTACTGTTCATATTTTTGATATTCCTTTTGTTAGATAAGTTCCTTTAACATTTCATATAAGAAGAGCTTGGTGATGATGAACTCCTTGAACTTGACCTTATCTGGGAAGCACTTTATCTGCTCTTCCATCTGCCCTAAATGATAGCTTTGCTGGATAGAGTAATCTTGGATGTAGGTCCTTGCCTTTCATGACTTCAAATACTCCTTTCCAGCCCCTTCTTGCCAGCAAGGTTGCTTTTGAGAAATCAGCTGATAGCCTAATAGGCACTCCTTTGTAGGTAACTCTTTCCTTTCTTCTCGCTGCTTTTAAGATTCTCTCCTTATCTTTAATCTTGGCTGATGTTATTAAGATGTTCCTTGGCGTGTTCCTTCTTGGGTCCAACTTCTTTGGGACTCTCTGGGCTTCCTGGACTTCCTGGAAATCTATTTCCTTCACCAGATTGGGGAAGTTTTCCTTCATTATTTGTTCAAATAATTTTCCATTTGTTGCTCTCATTCTCCTTCTGGCACCCCTATAATTTGGATATTGGAATGTTTCAAGTTGTCAAAGAGGTTCAAAAGTCTCTCTTCATTTTTTTGAATTCTTGTTTCTTCATTTTGTTCTGGGTAGATGTTTATTTCTTCCTTTTGTTCTAAGTCATTGATATGAGTCCTGGTTTCCTTCCTGTCAGTGTTGGTTCCTTGAATGTTGTGTTTGATTTTATTTGGGGTGTCTTTCATTTTTTGACCAAGCTCAATCAGTTCTTTGAGCATCTTGATTATCAGGGCTTTAGATTCTCCATCAGATAGGTTGGCGATCTCCTCACAATTTAGCTCTCTTTCTGAAGTTTCACACTGTTCCTTCATTTTGGCCCTATTTCTTTGTTCGAGGCCCCTGTTAAGGTGTAAGTTGTAAGGGGGCAGGGCCTTAGGTATTCACCAGGGAGGGGCGACCCTCCTTGCTGTCCTGCCCTGCTGCCTGTAGGGGAGGGACCCGAGGGGGAACAGTGCAGGTCGCCTACTTGGCTCTAGCCTGCTTTTCAATTAAGTCTCCTGTGAGACTGGGAGTTTCTCCTGTCCTGGCAATTGCTGTAGTCCACAGACCACTCTGAGTCTCAGTTTCCCCTTAAGTTAGCATCNGTTAAGGTGTAAGTTGTAAGGGGGCAGGGCCTTAGGTATTCACCAGGGAGGGGCGACCCTCCTTGCTGTCCTGCCCTGCTGCCTGTAGGGGAGGGACCCGAGGGGGAACAGTGCAGGTCGCCTACTTGGCTCTAGCCTGCTTTTCAATTAAGTCTCCTGTGAGACTGGGAGTTTCTCCTGTCCTGGCAATCGCTGTAGTCCACAGCCCACTCTGAGTCTCAGTTTCCCCTTAAGTTAGCATCGTCTGCGCAGCTCACCACTGTGCCACAACCAGCCCGGCCTGCACTTGCTGCTTCAACACAGTTTCTCTCCATCCACTGTCTTATGAGTCTGGTCGTTCTGTTTGACTGTTTCTTTAATTCCTTGGTTGTTGGAGTTCCATGCAGTTTGATTTCTGGTGATTTTGGTTGTTTATTAATTTTAGATTGGTTGTTATCCTCCTTTTGGTTGTGCGAGGAAGCGAAGGGTTTCTACATACACCTCCATCTTGGCCGGAACTTGTATAACATTTTTACTAGTTGTTTTAGGTGTTACATTATATATATACACCTAACTCATCACAGTTTTCTAGTGTTGTGCTTTTACTAGTTCTAGCGAAGTATAACTACCTTTCCCACCATCACAGTCTCTTGCCCTCCCTCATTCATAATTGTCTCAACTACTTCCTCCACATACACTTAGAACCGCACCAGACAGTGTTATAATTTGTACTTTAATCCTCAAACATAAAACAAACAAACAAAAAATCCAGAAGAGCAGAGAATTCTACTGCACTTACCCATAGTTTTGTTTGTGTCTTTTCTTCTCGCCTGATGTTCTAAGGTTCCTACTTTGATCATTTCCTTTTTGGTTAAAAGGAAACAGTTAAAGGATGCGCTTTAACTGTTCTTTCAGGGTGGATCTGCTGGTGACAAATGCTCTTCATTTTTCTTCATCTGAAAATGTCTTGATTTCTTTTTTTCCCTTAAGGTTGTTTTTTCTGAGTGTAAGATTCTGGGTTGAGAGTTCCTTCTTCCAGCTCTTTTCTAATTGTCCCACCTCACTCTGACAAGGACACTTGTTCCTGTTCACGGGGACCCTCACTCTCATTGGGCGCATCAGATATCAGGCTGATGAGTGAGTATAGGCCTTGAAAAGTGAGTTGTATGGTGACATACAAGTGAGTTGTATGGTGACAGACTTCAGCCCAATGTGAAAAGAAAAAAAACTTTTTTAATGGCATTTAAAAATGTAAAAATGTCCTGGTTGTAACTTTCTGGATACTGGACATATTCTGTCAAAGGCTACAAGAACTTGTTGAATGAAATAAGGGAGTATATTTCTAAAACATTTTCTGAGAATCGCTGACTCCATGTCTCTTAATTAGTTCTCTGCCTTTAGAAGGTCGTACGTGTTCCAAGAGGCTTCAGACTTTACATCTCTCCATGTTAAGCTGTAGTAACCAGTGCTTTTTGTTTTGAAGTGCTTTTTCAGATGTGTCCTAAATTCCGCTTGATAAATTGCACCTCCTTCTAGACCCCAGAGGTCTATCCAGAGCTGATGCAGAGACGTTCCTAGGCACCACAGTGTCATAGGTGCTGTCCACCACCCGTGACAGCCATGCTGGGCAGAAGAGCGTCACTGGCAATGAAGCTCCTTTGTAATCACACATACCTTTCACCTCCTTTCGAAAAATATCTGTAGTTATTTCTGCCTACTCCTTCACTTTGCTGAGATGATTTTGAATTTGTTGTTTTGCATNCTATCCAGAGCTGATGCAGAGACGTTCCTAGGCACCACAGTGTCATAGGTGCTGTCCACCACCCGTGACAGCCATGCTGGGCAGAAGAGCGTCACTGGCAATGAAGCTCCTTTGTAATCACACATACCTCTCACCTCCTTTCGAAAAATATCTGTAGTTATTTCTGCCTACTCCTTCACTTTGCTGAGATGATTTTGAATTTGTTGTTTTGCATAAGTGTCTAAATTCAGGTGTCTGGGATAACCCTTTGGACTGTTTGGCTGACAGCTGTGAACTTAGTGAATGAATCTCTTGTCTGTCCTATCTCCATCCAGGAGGCTTACCAGCAAGTTCAGGGTCAGAATGGTGTAAATATACTCTTACACTGTGTGTTTGTATGTGTAGCATATTGGATAGAGAAATTATAGATAACATTGGGATAACAATGGGCCCCACAATTCTCTTTTTAGGGGCCTAGGAGATGGGGCTAAGGGTATGGCCAGACAAAGAAGTTACACTTGTAAATTGATACTGTTAATATCTATCAGAAGACCAGATTACGAGAGAGGACAGAGTCCATGTTCAGCTAGCATTTTCAAAAAGAAATTGATACTTCCAAGTGAAAGAAAGTATGTATGTTCCTTGATAGAGGGATCTTTTTTTTTCTTGGCAGGTGACACACTGTGGCTTTGTGTAGAAATGCCTAAGTGTTTCTGCTGTTACCTGTTTTTACTACCAACAGTTCTGACACCAAATGTGTCAGAATTGACAGTCTTCAATTCTCACAGTCTTTAACTCTCCAGAGTTAGAGACCCCAGTGGTTAAGAACTTTGCCCCACACGACTGCCCCCAGTTCAGATGCCAATTGTAAGTAGTGGGTTCCCAGGTAACCCACACTTCTGTCTGACTTTGCTACAGATTGGAGGTTCCCATGATTCCCTCTTTAGGTCAGATCATTGATAGTTTGCTATAACAGCTCACAGGACGTCTGAAAACATTTTACTTACTATTACCATTTTACTATGAAGGATATTATGAAAGATACAAGTGAACAGCCAGATATAAAGGTAGATCAGCGAGGTCTGGAAAGGTCCTGAGTGCAGAAGTTTCTGTCCCCGTGGAGGCTGGGGTATGCCACCTTCCTAGCACATGAACACGTTCATTAACCTCGAAGTTCTGTGAAGCCTGTTGTTCGGGGTTTGTAATGGAGGTTCTCTTGTATAGGCCTGACTGCTTAATGCATTGGACATTCGTGATAAACTCAATTTCCATCCCCTGTCCTGTCCTTTGTAGGTTGGGGTTGGGACTAAAGATAGCAACCTTATAATCACTTGGTTTGTTCCTCTGGCAACCAGCCCCTATCCTGAAGTTTTCCAGGACCCCATCAAGGGTCAGCTCATTAGCATAAACTCAGATATTGTTGGAAGGGGCTTATTATGAACAGCAAAAACCGTCCTCCCAACCCTGCCACTCAGAAAATTATAAGGGTTTTAAGAGTTCTGTGTCAGGGAAAAGATTGAAGACCAAATATATATTTCTTGTCATATCACATTATCAAAGTGTTATTTATTTTTGGTTCATTTAAAGTTTTCCTTTCTTAAAGGTCGGGTAAATAATAGCAATGACTACATACAACAGGGCAAGGTGATTAACTAATAGAGTTAAACTTATTCAAAGTTCTTGGAGAAGATTGCTTTGGAAGAGAAAGCCATAGTAATGTTAAAACAATTATCCTTTTTCTACTAATGATTTTTTTTAGATAATTATAAGTAAATTCCAGGACTTGAATCTTCCTGTCCCCATTACTAAAATTAAATACCATATCTATGTCTCCTGGGTAAAACGACCAATTTTGGATTCCTTGTTGAGGCCAGGGTTTACTGCAAGTCACCTCTTCATTACGTCTAATGTTATAGAGCACTTCATCACCTAGCAAATACATTCACAGAGGCTGTCTCCTCGAACCTGAGGGCTGCCTTGTGAAGAAGGCTCAAGATTAGGTGTCTGGGGCTTTGGGGTTTGCTGCTCCTTTTGCCAGTGGTCACTGAGTCTATGCCAAAGAGAGGTCCTCTCATCTGAGCTGTAGCATCTTATGTGACTGTTTTGAAGAAGGTCTAAATGATAGGCTCAGAGTCTTTCTTTTTCCTTCTCCCTATATGCTGTTCTCTGTATTTCCTATAAAGTGAAGGGACTAAAGTAATGAAAATATCATTGATCATTTTTGGCTCATATTTGATGGGTGAGTGGCATATGGTAGATGGTCAATGAACAGCTGATGAATAAATGAATGACTAACACCACTGCACATCTCTGTAGAAGGTGGTGCGTGTGGGTGCAGAGTGTACGATCTGGAACCAGGCCACTTGGGTTTGAATCTCAGCGATTCTACTTGGTAGCTGGGAGACCTTTGTCGAGTGAATTAATTTCTCTGCCTCGGCTTTCATATCTGTAAAATAGAGATAAAATAGTCTTTATAAGGTCATTGTGAGGGTTAAATGAGCTAATAGATAATAAAGGTTAAGGGTATTAAAGTGCATTTTCATATATAATCTCATTTTACCCTAAAAACCACCTGATGATGTAGCTGAAACAGGCACTTCTGGACCTCCTGGCTGAGGAATCTCAAGTTCACAGGGCTAGTGAGTAATAGAGAGGTGTCTAAAAGTCAGTCTGATTCCAAAGTCTAATTTTTCTACATTAGAGTTATTTGTTTAGTTTGGGAGATAATTAAAAGACAAAAAGAAAAAGAAAGAAAGAAAAGTGGGGGAAAAAAGCAGTTAGCTTTGATTTCAGTATAGGCTGTAGGTCTTACATAAAGACAAAATCCCTTTCAGTAGTTGAATGAGATGAACAGAGGTGGTATGAAGTAACAAAGATGAGAACTGGCCCTGCGGGATATAAGGAGCCCTTATCAAAACACCTCGGACACTCCAGGGAAGAGGAAAAGAAGCAGTTTGGTTAGAGTCACCAAGGAGAAGAATCAGTCAACCCAATTTACAACTCAATAATACCTTCTTTATTCTTTAGTGTTAGCTCTAAGCTTTTGCTGAAAAATTGCTTTGCTCTAAAATGGCCTAATTTTTCCTTTGAATTTGCATTTCCTTCCTGCCCAGATGCAACTGGCAGCGGCCCAGGGGGTAGTCCCACTGAAACGACAGTTCTCCAGCACCTCCACTGGGATCCGAGCTGTCCTTTTACATTTGTTTCTTGGCACAGTTTGCCCAACTTTGCCAGTTGCACACCAAAATTCTGCCAACAAAGACCAGGAAGTTTGGGCCATCCTTCAGGGTCTACTGCTATCTCCCTGTTTTTGTTTTGTTTTTGCAACTGGATTCAAGCCCAGGTGAAAGTGTTAACACATTAGCCATTTGTAATCATGCTCAGGGCTTTGGGGCAGCAAATATATATATATATAAAATTGAGCAACAAGAAAATGTGGACACATGATACATTTGGTGAGCTCATTCACTCACCCAGGGAAATCAGGTGAAAAGCAGCCGCCAACCCAAGGTTAATTTATCTTTTCAGCCAGGAACAGGGTGTGCTATTACACAGAGAGAGGAATGAGGACTTTTTAATTGGCGAAGAGGAACTTCTGCTGTGTAAGGAGATATTCCAATCGTTGGAGGTCAATAGAAGTGCTTTAGGATTTAGAATCCTGCTGTGTTCACAGTTTAATTTGAAGTCCTCCAAATGGCTAGGATTCAAAGAACCCTGCATTAACTGTTTAGAAACACAAGAGGGCATCTCACCATGCCTTATGTTGCAGTAGGGTTTTCTTTCTTTCTTTCTTTCTTTAAGATTGAAAAGGAAGCTGGTCTTTGAATGAAAATGAACAGCATTTCCTTTTCGAAATGCATGAATGAAAATATTCTGTTAATGTTTTCTAAAGCTTAAATATGACTGAAATGCTGTATTTGCCTTCTAGTTTTTAAGAGATTTCAGAGTTTTAGTTGAAGACTAGCTATAATAAACTTTATTATATTATAAAATTATTGTCAAATACAATGCATGTAGATTTTAAGCAAAGTACCACTTGGAAACCCTCCTCCTCAGCTGGCTAGGTAGTCCTCGGTCTGTAATCCCCCTTACTTCCCATGTTCGAATCCCAGTTTTTCTCAAAACCCAATCTTTCTAAGCATCTGTGAATCTTCTAAAATTTTGTGCAAAACATGTGTTTGCGTATTTTACTAGAGGAGGTTTGTAGTTTTAAACATATTACCTATCCTCTTTCTCAGATTAAATCTCTAGGGAGTTTTCATGTTTAATTCCACCTTACACTAATTTGTGTTCTGTATTCTATTTATTTTAAAGACTCAGTTGGGAACAAAGCTGGTTACAGTAAACACCACCGGACTGAAAGTGTCAGGTTTTGCCTGATAATTTAAGCTATAACCCTTATGGAATTTAGCAACAAGCCTTTTGAAAGCCTTTGGCTGTGACACCAGGAGTCTCAGTGGCTTCCCAGGAGGGCTGATGAAAGGGGAATTGGGCTGGAGATAAGACCTCCAGTCCTCCAGAATTAAGATATTATTCCATTGGCCAGTCTTCTCATGAGTGCTCTGATGTGTCTTACTCTTTCCTACCTCAGAGTTTTTGCAGACACCATTCCTGTTTGTGACAATGCCCTCCTCTCTCTGCTGCCCACAGTTTTCCTTTTGGCTCAGCTAACTCCTTTTCACACTTAAGTAATAGGATTATGGTTCTCATCCACAATGAGATTTTCTTTGAGCCCACTTCCTTTCCAAAATTAGGTCAAGGGCTCTTGGGGAAATTCTTTCTTCTGTCGTATAAATAATTTTCCAGAGGTGGCCTCATCTCTTCTCTGGGGTCTTAACCTCCAGGATAACCTCTGACAGCCATGTCTACACATGGAAACCAGCTTCCCTGCATCTGGTCAATCAGTTCAGGGGCAGACGCTACACTTGAGATGGACCACAGACATTCCTGGTTGGACTGAAGGATTTGGAGCATTGATAACTCAGTCAGATTAATGAAGCACATTAGAAGGAAGATCCATAAACTTCTGGCAGAGAGAGAGAGCTAATTTAAGTCTTGCACTCATCTCTCCATTGCATCCTCTTAGACACATCTATGACCTCCCCAAGCATTCCTTTCTTTGATGAAACTATCATGAGTTGCCTACAACTCCCAACCAAAGACAACACAATTTGTACCAAAAGGAATGAACTCATGCATGCATGTATAATAAATGGTGTAAGTATTAAAAAAAGGGAAGAAAGAAAGTCTTTGGGATTTTTTGTATTGAGTTTTAGTTGGAGTCCAAAGAGAACTTTTGGTTTAATTAGGTCACTTTGCTTACTGATTCCAGAGAAGAGCAGGGTTTGGTGGAGGACTGTGAGAATCAGGCAGTACCACCCTTTGGAAAGGAAAACATTAAGAGTAGAGAAAGGAATGAAAGAGACACACAGGCAGTGAGTGTCGATGTTCAGAATCATAGGCCAGTGTTTGGCCTTTAAGTTCCCTGTTTCTTTTTCTTTGTCTTTGGTCCAAAGACTGCATCTGTCCAAAAATACATGGGACCCTTACTTACATCACTCTGCTCCTGCCTATGTGTTACTTTTTATGTTTTACAGCTTACTCTCTAAACATGAACACTTTAAAAGAAGAAAACTGTATTTTATTTATTTTCCAGTTGTCCTAAATTATTTAACCCAGCAGTGATTAATTCAGATTTACGGAAGGCTGAATTTAATGAGAGCAAATTGTTTGGAAGCACGGAGGGGCTGTCAGATGGATGGGGTAGAAAAAGTTAGCTCCTGATTTGAGCTCTGGACTTTTTTATAATGCTTATTGTATGGTAAGAGCCTGGTGTTCATTGTTTTATTAATGCCTTATTTTGTGGCCATATATGCAACTTGCAACTGGCCCTTTGTAGCACCCTCTCTCATTCCATGGAAGCATCTAGAAAATTCAAGTTAGCCATTTTCTAAGAAACATTAAATTTTCAGAGAAAGAGATTCCTAGTCATATGAAGTATCTCAGCTGAAGGTTATTCTCTATCCCTGAACCCCAGGATTGGGTAAAGATGAGGTGTGTTTGTAGCATACATTACTTGGACATTGAAAAAAAACTTTGATTACATTTCGATGTGGCTATTTTGACTTAGTGATCAAATCAACCAACATAATGATTTGCTTTGCCCTGGGAGTCTCCAGTAGATATCATCAATTGCCCTGGGGTTGAAACTAGAGTCTTTTGGAATAAGAATGGGCCTAGAAAGTGTCCTTCAGACTACAGATTTCATGTCCTGGGTAGCCTGATGAGAGAGCATCTCCCTGTCCTGCTGGGCAATGTTTCAGCATATAGGTTGCTTCCAAGACAGATAATTAAGACTCATTGTACTTTATTTAGTGGTATTCATGCCCATGTATCTTTCCTTTAGTGCGTTTCCTGAATGCATTATGTCAGAATCTGCCTCTGCTTTCTTGCTTATACAATTATAGTTGATGCTTTCTGCTTTCCTTTGTGTTCGGTACATGATTTGTTTTCTTGCCCCACATCACACCCTACCCTGCCATAAATCCCTAATCATCCAAGCAGAGGTCTGGGAGACTATGGGGAGAAGTTTAGTTATAAGTGCCACCCCTTGGAAAGGAAAACATTAAGAGTAGAGAAGGGAATGCAAGGGACATCGATATTTGTAGAACCATGAAGGGAACTTTTTGCTGAAGATGTAATTCTTATTATTTTTAAATAATTTACTTAAAAAAAAACTAAGCAGAATGAGTAATCTGGAAACATGATGTAGATAATTAGAAATTTCAGGAGCCAAACTCTATTATCTGCTTTGTAAGACATAGGTTGAAAGACTTTAGGACCTTAATTATCCAGGTAAATTAACTATCTATAGTAGTTCACTACTATAGATAAGTAAGTTACTATAGGTTTATAGTAAGTTCATTAACTTACTACAGTAGTTAATTACTTTGTTCTCTATTTAATTTTCTTGTATAGATATATTTTATAAAAACATTTATATTTATATGGGGATAGATTAATTTTATAAAGTGTGATCGTCAGTTCCACTAATACTGGACAACATAGTAGTGTTTAAAGGGGCAGTTGCTTTTCTACAATAATAATAGCAAACATGTAAAAATCTAATTCTGAACGCTGAGTAAAACAAAGAAGAAAGATGAGTTTCTTACTAGGCTTTTGACCTGAAACCTAGGAAACTCAAGGGTATGGGGGCAATGAGTTCCAAGTTGCTCAGAGACTCAGAGGTTTTTATGGAATAAACGCAGAAGTTAGTGGCTTTTTCAGCTGACCGATGGCCTGGTGGTCTTCTCCCGTATTTGGATTAGGACAGCCGAGTCATGGGAACAAGGAAGTCCAGAGATGGGATGAACAAACTTGTTATTTGGAGACTGACTTATATTGCCTGCTGGTTTCTAAGAAGAGCTGTAAATTCCTGTAAAATTAGGTTGGGTTACCTTTATGCACCTGTGCTGACTGTCTCCATTTTGTCCCTGACATAAGTGATTCCATTTTGGTTTAGTTTTACAATTTACAGAGCATTTACTACCTAGTGGGCACCGTCTGAGCACTTAATTTCACCCTTAAATGACCCTACAAGCTGGATGATATTATTACCCCCTTTTACAGACAAGACAATTGAATCTCAGAGGTGCTAACTAATTTGCCCAAGACCACAAATTCTATAGTGGCAAAGCCAGGAATTGAACTCAAGTAATCTGGCTCTAGAATTTGGACATGTAAATACTACACTATATAATCAACTGACTTTTGGATAGATTTTTTATTTCTTTCTGGCACAGGCCAACCTGATAAATAAGAACCTCACAATGATTAAATCTTTAATTATTTATATTTATATGTCAAGAGATTATTTGGTTCTAATCTAGCTAGGGGCAGAAAGTGGAGATCATAAACTCAAATACCTCTGGGAGTTGGACAGAGAGCATTTGTAACTGAAGAAGACTAGGTGAAAGCTAGTCAAACAGTCCTCTCAGTTTCTATTTTTTTCTTCCCATTTTTAATAAAGATATTTTTTACAGAAAATATTTACTGTAAAAAGAAAAATAACGCAAGTGAAATGATTGATGGTAGCTGACATTGGTTCTCAGGGTTAGGGAAATTATGAGGATGAGTGGGGGTTATGACACATTGGAGATCGCTTGCCCTGTTTTAAAAGGCAGACAATGCCAGGTTTGATATTCATAGCTCTTTTCTAAAAGAAAGCATATTTTGTTCATATTTTATGTGAAACATATGGATTTTTAAAATTGTTAGTTCATTTTTGAAAGGTATAATAACAGCTAAATAGAATCTGTTTTTCAACCAAAGATTACCAGTTTGTAGCCTCTGAAAGAAAGACTCTCTTGCAGTTGTGTTTACAGGCATGCGCAAGTGAAAAATTGATGGAAAAAAGTTGATAGAGCTACTTTGTGTCTTAACAGCCCAAGGTCAGTAATGAACAATTACCTTTATCATATTTTAGCTAGAGTGCATTATAAATAGGAGTGGTTTTCAAATGATTTGCCTTCCTAGTCAGAGAAAAAAGGGCTAGGGAAATATCATAATAACAGATTTATAGATTTATAAAGTAAAAAAATCTTCATAAATATTTAAGTGAATCTATGTGGCCCATGGGCAATAATAATAGGCAAGTATTTTTCTCTGTGTGTACAGAGTAATGTGCAATTACTATAGCAATTTGCATCTTGATTAGATGGATTATTTCATGTGGATTTTGAACTGTTGTTCTGTAAAATATAGTCTTAGACAATTCTATTCATTTCTTTTACTATTGAAATATTGAGAAATGTTTGAAGGAAAAAACCAATCTAAACTGTTGTCAGTTCCCACTCCATCTTGTGCTATCGAAGTCAGAGCCAGCCTTTCTGGAGACTGCCCTGCCTCCCTCCCTTGGACTGGTGAGAGCAAAGCTGCGGTGCGGCGGTGACAACGGCTTTTTTGTTGTCGTTGTTGGTGTCCAGAGACTGCAGAGTGAGGCTCTTGGGATGGTCGAGGGAGGAGCACTACTCTTCACCAAAACCAGTGATAACGTGGAATACTGGTACCAAAAGCAGCCATTTCAGAGATCTGCAAATTGACTAAGGTCGTACAACAAATTGTTCAGTACATATTGCACAAGAACTACTGAACCTTGGGTACAAGCCAGGAGAGTCTGTGCTGTACAGCCTGGACTGCTCCCATTCCCCTCCTCAGTTCCATCATGGGACGGGTTGGCCATGGCAGGGCGAGCCATGAAAAGCTGCTAGTAGTAGCTGACTTGATTTGGAGAGGGGAATGGAAAACCCCATGCTCCCATGGGGTTATAGAAATTGTCAGCAAATAAGTAGGAAAGGCTATCCTGATGTTGTGTTCCTAGTGGGAATAAGCAAGAAACCAACAGACTAGTGAGAAATTTAATAAGGAACAGAATGGAAGGAGATAGCCACAGTGGGTCTTCATGAGCTTCTGTCTCCCTGGTGGTCTGGAAGATTGCCTGCGTGCCCAAGGCTGAGTGCATGCTCTAGAGCTCTCCACTGATCCCGGGTGAATTTGAGATCTTCAGCTGAGAAGTACAAGCTGGAACAGGCATGTAAATAATGTGCTTTGTGCAGTGGGTTGTATAGCATCCTCCCAAAGAATGAGTCCAAGTTCTAACTCCAGGTACCTGTGAATGTGACCCTATTTGCAAATAGTCTTTGCAGGTGTAATTAAGTTAAGGTTCTGGAGACAAGATTATCCTGTATTTAGGGTGAGCCTTAAATCACTGACTGGTGTCTTTATTAGAGGAAGGAAAGGGGGTAGATTTAAGACAGATAAAGGAGCAACACGGAGGACAAGGCCATGTGATGCTGGAAGCAGGGGCTGGAATGATGCATGCACGAGCCAAGGAGCACCCCAGGTTGCTGGCAGCCACAACAAGATGGGAGAGAAGCACGAAGCAGATTCTCCCTGTAAGCCTCCAGAAAGAACCGACTCCGCCAGCACCTGGTTTCAGGTGTCTGACCTGCAGAACTGTGAGAGAATAAAGTTCTGCTGCTATAAGCCACCAAGCTCATGGTAATTCGATACAGCAGCTCTAGGAAACGAACACACCTGGTGTTGGCAGATGTGGAGATGGTTGTGTTCACTTCCCACGATGGAAAGAGTGGGAATGTGGGGCTCAGACAGACCTGCTGTGTCTGATTTCTGGCTCATTATTTTTCAGTTTGCGATTATGAACATTCAACTTCTGTCCATCTCAGTTTTGTAACCTGTAAAGTGGGCTTCTCTGCAGAAGCCTTCCCCTAAATCCAGGCTGTAATAAATCTTTGTTCTCTGGGCAAACTTCCCTTTTCTCTGCACTTAGCATCTTGTGTTGAATTATTTTTGCACACAGTTGATTCTACCAGACTGAAATTCTCTAAAGTCAGAGGCTCTGTTATATTTACCTTAACGGTCACAATATGTATAACATAGTAGGTGTAATCAGTCCACGCTTATAAGGCTGTTGTGATATGAAGAATAAGTGTGGTGTTTAGTAGCAATGGTACCTATGATCGTTATTATGTCTTTCAGGTTTGTATTCCCCCTTTTCATTTTTAGCTACGCATCTGTATATCCCTCAGGAAAAAAAGATGGAGTTTGAACTGTTTTTTTGAGCAGTATGTAGTTTTGGGGCTGGTGGAGAGATTCAGGGAGGGGGCTCCAGATGAAAGAGACAATAGAAAACAGCATGAACTGCTCATAGGATGCTAGGAGCCTGCTACCTTCCCAGAGCTGGAACTTCACCCTGCATAAAAGGATGCCAGAGGTACTCTTAGCTGTACATTGTTTTTTCCCCCCTTAAATCATGGCATGCAAACTCTGCAGTAGGGGATCTGTGTTTGTGTCACATGCTTCATGCTTGTTAAACTCTTAGTTCATATACATGCCCTAAATGTGTTCATGGCCAAGGATCATACATGGTAAAACTAAATGAGATCACAGATCTCAGAACCAGACCAGCGTTCCCAATCTGGGATTGTCTCCAGGCATAAATAATGACTGGGCACAGAATCAACAAGCAAAATTATGGGTAGAGAGCTTGGATATTTGGGGGGAAAAAAAGAATGCCAAGAAATCCAAGGGTTACAAGCTAACCCTCCAGGGGCAGGAGCAGTAGAAAGCTACCAGCAACTGCGATCAATGGCAGTAAGTCGTGCCAGGAAAGGAAATGTATGAATTGGTAAAGAGGAGAAACAGGATGTTTTAATGGGTTAAACACCCTCTGAACTGGAATTGTGCTCCCTCCTTTAAAAAATAATTTAAAAGATTCCATTCTTTAAGGAAATTGTTAGTAAAAAAATGTGATTCTTTAACTATGAAACAAGTGCAAAAATAAAATTAGCATTTAAAAGCATGTTTTATTTTTTTCATGAATGTCATAAAAAGCAGTATGTGCTTTCTTAGCACCGTATGTTATTAAAGTTTTGGAATTGTATAAAATTACCAAGACAATTGAAAATTCTTTACTTCATTATTATTTTCATTAAAATATTATATACATAGTACATATATGTGGCAGAAAAATTTAGGAACTTTAGCTAAACATAAATTTTCAAAATTACTCATTTTCTATCACCAAAAGGTAATAACATATATGTTTTAATGTGGATCCTCCTAGGTGTGGTATAAGTATTATGCTCAAATGGGCTTCCATACCATTAAATTTATAAAATTAGTTTGAATATTATAGTCACTTTTAGAGGTCTCTAATTTGTTTGGATGCAGTATCTATTTTCCTTGCCCTTTTCTATTTTTCTGGTGATTCTGGCAACTATCCAGAAATCCTTCTTAAATCAGCTGAAGTCTTTTGTGACTTGTAACTAAGAACTCTGATTCATAGCCTGCCCCTCTCAGTTGTACCCAGAAAATGGAAAGCCTAATTGTGTTTATAGTAGGATAGGGAACTGTCTGGATTGTAACCATCTCTAGGGAGCCCAGACATTTAGACCAGAAAGAATTTTGGAGATGGTCTTGCCCTCTGCGTATGTTGAGGGCAGTCATTTCCTGTAATGGAGAGAACTTGAAGACCTGGGTTCAAGTCCTCCATGTTACTTGCGGGCTATAGGTTATTGGGCAAATTAGTTTATTTCCTGAGTGCTGTATGTATTATATGATTGTGTGTGTGTGTATGATCCTTAAAGTGAGGGAATTTGACTTGAAATTTTACTAGATTTGGAGTTCTATGACTTATAAGCAGATTCAGAAACTTTAGATTTCGGCTCATAGCTCCTAATTCTGAAGTCTCAGGCCCACAAATTATATAATGCTGTAAGTTATAAATATGTAAAAATTAAAACATCAAGGAGGTACATAGGGAGTAAATCTATGTTTTTCTTTCAAAAGTTTAAATTCATTTGACCTTTGGGTGAATCAACGGCAGCTCAGATATTCAGATGGAATAATTTATGTAGATGAAGGGGCGCTGTGTGTTTGTTTGTAGCTTAAGACAAAAATTACTTTCACAGTTAGAACTTATTAGTTTCTTCTGTTGTAGCTTCTCAACTTACAAAAGAAAGTTCTTAAATGTTGTTAATAATGTGTTGAATATGATGTCTTTCTCATTACCATGTCAAGGGCCCGAAAAATCTTACCTCAGGTGAAACTTTGGAATGAAAACTGAGCGGAGCTGACCTGTATGCTCATAGAAAGGCATAAGTCAGTAAACTTATACTGTCCAGTGATGTTTGGATAATGAGCACTTTCATCTGCTTCGTGTGATGCAAAATCCAGCAGTGGCAGCAACATGATATTCATAGTGCTTCAGGGTCTCGTCCGCCTTCTATACTTTACAGATGAGGACAGGGAGGCTGAGAGACTAAGTGACCTGTCAAAGGCCTTGTAACTGACATCAAGTTCAGTAGTAGATTTGAGACTGGAACCTAGGACTTATAGATTGAGTATTATGATGGCTCTGATGATGTTTCTCTCGATCACCAAAAAACTCAGAGCCTTGTACCTGTGGGTACTCAACCATTAAATGTTGACTATCAACAATTCTAGCACAGTATAGCTTTTATTATGACATGTGTACAGAAGAATCTGAAAAAAACATTCAACATTTAATTTTTTTAAAATTATATTTTATTGATTATGCTATTTTATTGATTATGCAATTGCATTGTCCTGATTTTCCCCCTTCTACCCAGAACTCCCACACTCCCTCAGGCAATCACCATTGTTCATGTCCATGGGTCGTGTATAAGTTCCTTGGCTACTCCATTTTCTATATTGTACTTTACATTCCCATGGCTATTCTGTATCTACCTATTTGTACTTTTTAATTCCCTCACTTCTTCACCCATTCCCCCACACCCCCTCCCATCTGGCAACTATCAAAACTGTCTCTATATCCATGATTCTGGCTCTGTTCCTGTTTGCTTACTTTATTTTTTACCTTCAATTGTTAATAGATGTGTATTTTTTGCCATATTATTGTTCATAGTTTTGATCTTCTCTTTCTTAAATAAGTTCCTTTAACATTTCATATAATAATGGTTTCGTGATGGTGAACTCCTTTATTTTTTTTTCTTGTCTGGGAAGCTCTTTATCTGCCCTTTAATTTGAAATTATAGCTTTGCTGGTAGAATAATCTTGGTTGTAGGTCCCCTCTATTCATGGCTGAATATTTCTTGCCAACCCCTTCTAGACTGTAAAGTTTCTTTAGAGAAATCAGCTGACAGTCTTATGGGAACTCCCTTGTAGGCAACTAACTTCTTTTCTCTTACTGCTTTTATGATTCTCTCTTTATCTTTAACCTTTGGCATTTTAATTATGTGTTTTAGGGTGGGGCTCTTTGCATCCATCTTGTTTGGGACTCTGTGCTTTGTGAACTTGCATGTCTATTTCCTTCACCAAATTGGGGAAGTTTTCTTTCATTATTTTTTCAAAAAAGTCTTCAATTTCTTGCTCTTCCTCCTCCCCTTCTGGTGCCCCTATGATGCAAATGTTGGATCTCTTGAATTTGTCCCAGGGGCTGCTTATCTCCCTCCTCATTTTTTGGGATTCTTTTTTCTTTCTGTTGTTCTGTGCGGTTGTTTTTTGTTGTTCTGTAAGAGGAACTTCTTGGGGCTCCAGAATTTTCTTCCACTGCAACAATCCCTCCTGGTTTTTGCAGTCAGAAGTTGTGGGGACTTATTTTCTTGGCACTGGAACCCTGGGTTGGGAGTTCTGGTGTGAGACTGGGACTCCTTGCTCCCAAGATAGCCATCCTGAATTTTTATCCACCACACCTGGGTATAGGACCAGCCCATTCCCCCATCTGTATCCCTGTACCAATTTGGCTGGATGTAGTTTCTTTAATTCCATAGTTGTCAGACTTCCATCCAACTCAATTTCTGATGATTCTAAGCGATGGTTGTTCTATATTTTAGTTGTAATTTTGATATGGCTGTGTGAAGAGGCAAGCCATGTCTGCCTACACTGCTGTCTTTAGTGGAGGTCTAAAAGTTTAACTTAAAAAAAAAAGACACTATTATAATGCTGCAAGCCAATGATTTGTTTTAGTTCCTGGGTCTTGATTCAAGTTGTCTGCATCTGTGACTGTTAATACTACCTGAAATCTAGAGTTGGTGTAGGATGTCAGGGACATTGCTCATCTCTTTAAATAGTTTATCAGAATATTAATGTTAATGTGCAGCAGGTGGTGGGGTCATTCAACTTGTACTCTAATAGGTCATTATTACCCTGTCAAGTTATTTGACATCTGCACAGCATGGCTCAGTGATGGCATTCTCTTCCTGACTGGGTAAGGATTGTTTGCTTAGCTTTTGTTCTGAAATATTTGTAATATATTATATTCAAATGAGTTCTTGCACTCATTTGAATGAGGTTAAAACAGAATAGCAAGTCTATAATAATGTGTAATGACTTAGTTAAACTTTAGTTTATCAGATGAGACTGATGATATTCTGACAATAGTGCTCCAATTGAGTTAAAATAAAGAGAAGCAGAGATAAAATCTCACTGAGGACGAGTTCAGAAATATATGTGTAGATTAATTTTGGAACTTGGTAATTAAGATACAGCTGACCCGATTTCTTGGATCTCCTCTGCCTCCTTCCATATTTCACTGTCATCTCATTCCAATTTAAGACTCTTATTTTGTTTTCTGCTTTAATGTGCTGACATTTTGTTCCTCTTCAATGAGAAGTGATTGGACCTCTTTTCATACATGAAAAGTAGTCTTACATCTTCAGGTTTGCAATTGGTTTTCTAGAATTAGAGAGTTTATTTGAATAAGATTAAAAAGGGTATTTTTCAATACTTAAAGATCTGGAGTTTCCATATTGAGTATATTCCTGGCAAAGAGAAGTGGCTTTGAATACTCACAGAAAGTATTCTGCTCCGAGATTTTTCCCTGGGGGGATTACCCTGTCATAGAGTTTAGATTGTGGCAGGGACTTCTTCCAGGTTCTGTGTTCCACAGACTACTGTGAACATTATTTGTACATTGATATTAGTTAGAAGACCGGAGAGTAACAGAAATGACTGGAATAAATAATAACTACTATTTAAGAAAATAAAAAGGAGTGGCATTTTAATTGCCAAAAAAGATTCACATTGTATACAGCATAGTTTCAACAAATATTCTGTTATCTAACCTTCTAGTTGCCCTATTGTTTCATTCCTGGTACCTCTGTGCAGATACGGGGAAGGGAAATTGATGATAATAATGACCTGAGGTAGTGGGAGACTATGAAATCCTTTTTAAACAAATCAGAGATGTTTGCTGCTTGTGTGGATTGCAGTGGCAGAGGGGCTGAGCCTGGGTAACTTGTCCACCTGTCCTGCTCTCCCCAGGGCTGGATTTCCTGCACAGTGTTTGCAACTGACTCCCCCTCTACAGTTTCAAAGAAAATTTGCATTCTGTTTGGCATTATTTTAGTGCAACATATCTAAAAAATAAAATTATAAATTGGAAAATATCAGTCTATATGTCATGTACGTTGAGAGTTTTTATTAACTAGACTAGAAAACCTATTTTAAGAACTTGCTAGAATACAGTGTATTATTATCTGAGCAGATGTATAAGTAGGTTGAGTAAGTGACTTCATTTTATGATTACACTTGAAGGTTGTCAAAAGCCCTTGGGCAAAAATATCTCCCTTACAAGATTAGAGGTCACACCTGAAAGAGAATTCTGTAAGGACCCTTGATTTAAGTGGCTTAAGGAATTACCTTATCTGGGTAGGTAGTGTATTAGCAGGCAGTCCAACCCAGTTCAACATGAATGTATTGAATGTCTGTGTTGTACAAGATGCTGTATTATCATTTTGGAATACAAAGATGAATAAAACAGATCCTCCCCACAGAAGGTTTATGGTTTGGTGGTGAGTTCTGGCAAGTATATGTCAAGTTATCTGACAATAATTTTTGTTTACAGTAGAAAGAAAGATTTTGATGACATGATTCTGGCAAACTTTTTGGATGGGAAGGGATGCTGCTGGGAGGGATTGGAGATTACAGTGCTATAGAATTTATGGGTAGATTGGCAAATTTGATGTCAGTCAATGACATGAGTATCATAAATATCAATCGAGGTGCTGTATAAACAAACTTTGTTGCCTCTAGAAACTTGAATATAACATCATGGTGCTGTTGGAGTGTGGCCAAGAGAGACCAGCTGATTGGCTGTCAAAAGACCCTAACAGGCCCTGGGTGGTGTAGCTCAGTGGATTGAGTGTAGGCCTGTGAACCAGACCATTGCCTGTTTGATTCCCAGTCAGGGCACATGCCTGGGTTGCAGGCCATATCCCCAGTATGGGGTGTGCTAGAGGCAACCATACATTGATGTTTCACTCTGTCTCTTTCTCCTTCCCTTTCCCATCTCTCTAAAAATAAATAAATAAAATCTTAAAAAAAAAAAGACCCTAACAATGTACAGTTCACCCTGGTTGATATATACAGGTCCAGGATTTAGCCCTTAGCTCCCTAGACCCAATTTCCACATAATTTGACTGAACTCAGGGATATTGCCTCAAGCACACAATGCTTGCAGGAGATGAATGGCTCCAGCCCGTGGTAGAATGCTAATAATTAATTTGGCATAAAAATCTGTGAGTGTTAAGTGGACAGTGTGAAGAATGGATTTTCTTTCCATGGGAAAAATTTCAGAATATTTTTGGGTAACCATAGAATCAGAATAAGGATAATTATTTTTGTGACTCAAATATTTAACAGCATTAGGTTCTGATAATAACATCAGGTTCTGATACTTCCATTTTGACATAGGCTGATAGGATATTTGGACCTTTGGGTTGAAATTCTTCCTTGGATGTTCTGTCTTCTAATGTCCAGGTCCTCCACTCTGTTTCACTTGAGGTTACAAATTTCATACCTATATTTCCCCCTTTCCCCCCTTTCATGATAGCACATTAAACATGCCATTCTGCACTTCACTTTTTTTCACTTGACGATATCGTATATTTAGCATATCTTTTCTATTAATAAAGTGCTTATTCATCCTTCTTTTTATACAGCTGCAAAGAATTCTGCTGTAGAAAGTGTCATGATTTGCTTAACCAGTCCCATATTTATGAGAACTTGTTTTTAATCTTTTGCTCCTACAAACAATGTAGCAGTGAATATTGTCTATCTCTTTGTCTATCTGTTGACTTAGTGTGCCAGTTCCTTTTCTTCTTAATTTTATGTTCTCTTATCCTCCTCTCTTCTCACAGTATTCACTGACCATGGGAAATTATATTCATGCTTATGGCTTTAACTATCTTCTATATACTGATGGTTCTTAAATTGGCATCTGTATTTCTGACCTGCATCTCCCTTTTCACGTCCGCAAGTATGTGTAACTTGCCTGCAGTATAATTCCATTGGGATGTACAGTATGAATGTTTTTTGACATGTGCTTAAATGGATCTCATCATACTTACTTCTTCCTTACCTCATTAAACATGTGCCTCCTCGGTGTTCCTTCCTTGACCAATGACGCCAAAATCTCCCAGTTGCCTGAGGGAGAAAGTTGAGAACTATGAGTTCTTCCTTTTCTTCAACATCTTCAACTTATCAGCTACCGAGAATGGTTGATTCCACTTCTTGTCTAGTCCTACCCTCAAATATCTTTTCTGTTCCTACAGGCCAGTGGTTCTCGAAGTGTGGTCCCAGGACCAGCGGCTTTAGCATCACCTGGGAATTTATTGGAAATGCAGATTCTTGGGTCGCATCTCATAGGTCCCAGTGTTTTAACTAGCCCTCAGGTGGTTCGAATGCATGCTGAAGTTAGGAAAGGATTCCTCCGGCTCACTTTCTAAATTTAGCAATTGATTATCTTTTGTTCCTGGATGATTTCAGCCACTGCCCAAGTGGTTTTCCTGTCTCTAGACTTGTTCCCCAGAAATCTCCATAACAGAAGTCAGAGTCATATTTCTGAAATGCAAATCTGCTGTGTTTAAAATCCTTGGAACTTTCAGGATAAAGCTCAAACTCTCCTTAGTATGACATAAAGCTCTGGCTTTCTCTGGTAGACTCACCATCTCTCATCAACTCCTCCTTTGCACTCTAAAGACCTGCTGTGCTGAAATATTTGCAGTTGCCAAACGTGAATCATTTTCTCTCTGGTTCTCCATTTGTCCCTCTACCTACCAAGTTCTGTTTTCCCTTTGTCGTTATCTCTTTCTTCTCCCCCAGTCACATTATTTAGTTCTTTTATTGATTCCCCTATCACTGTAACATTCTTAAACTTCTATTTTTCATTCCATCAGTGATTGATGGCTGTGTGGCCATTTTATTTTTTCTGCTGTGGTATGAAGGTCTCTGGGGTAGGGATCCTGCCCAGCCTCACTGTGTGAATGGTGGGGCATTTGCTTGGATAGGCTCCACTCCACTTGGATAGGCAGGCATTTGCTTGGACAGGGGAGTGAGAGGGGAGGCGGTTGTCTGACTTCTCATTCATACTTTCTGCTCTGTAGGAAGATTTTGTGCCCCTAGGCTCTCGTGCATCCTGGGCTCTGACTGTATTCTACTAACTCCTACTCCCCTGCTTAATGTCTCCCAGGGATTTGTGTAGTTTGCGTAATTTCTTGTCATAATGGCTGTCCCCCACCATTCATTTTGAGGTTACCTTTGAAATTTTTTTCCAGTGGGGTTTCAGAAAGTACAAGAAGTGTGTGTGTGTGTCTCTTCTTAAACTGGAAGTGTTACCGAACAAGGGTCCCGGGGGGGGCAATACTCGGCCAACCGAGGGATGCCAAAAACTGCTTCAGAAAACAGAAAACGGTACACTAATATCTATTAGGCTCTTCTGTCCGCCGCCAATTGGAAAGACATCTCTCAATGCCAGAGATTTGTGAAAAGGAAACAAAATGTTTATTTAACACTATTCAGGCCTAATGCCTTCCTTAAAATATTAAAGTCTTTAAGGGTATACACCTACACACACACACACAGCGCTCCCTTCTCCCACTGTCCCAACTCCGGGTACCGTAAATCAGGAAAAGAGCACATGTCCGTTTTTCAGCTCCCTGGCACTGTGGGCTGTGTCGCCTGTCCAGGCAGGATCCCTGATTAATCCAAAGTCATGCGGCACCTTCCACTGGCAAGAGTTCTTTGTACCAAGTTCCAGTCAAAGTCTCTCTCGCTTTCCAGGCCACTCAGCCAAAGGGAGCACCCCGGAGTCACGTGGGCCTCTTCTACCAAAGCCGCACTCCACCAAAAGTGTGTGTCTTTCTTCTTCACCTAGCCACAGGGATCTCCATTCTGGCAAAGCTGCGTGGTTTTCCCTTTCACCTGGCCAAGAGGGGGTGTCCACTCTGCTGAAACTGTGTGGCTCTCCCTCCTAATGGGTACAGGGGTCTACATCTTTCCAAAACAGCGTGTCTCTCCCCCTCACCTGGCCAAGAGGGGGTCTTCACTCTGCTAAAGCCACGTGCCTCTCTCACAGGCACTCTCTCTGAGAAGCAGCCCCAGTTCCAGCCTGGGTAGCAGCCACTCACTTCCCCCTGGCCCAAAACTTGGCCACAGCTATTTAACATATCTATGAAACCAGTTAAAGGTTATAGATATGTTAAATGACCATTCCAGAGGTTAGCTGCAAAACTGTTGCTATGCAAAACAGCTCTCAATGGCCCTGCTCCATTCGTCCCTTCCCCCAACTGAAACCTGGGCGGGGCGGGGGGGGGGCGGGGGGTGAGGACATCCTAATATTTNATTCCAAATCTTTTCGGCCCCCCCCCCCCCCGGCTGCACCCTGTATCAGAAGCACATGTGAATTTTTATTTCCATTCAGGTATAAGAAACACATTTTCACAATTATCCTGTGTGGTTAGTGTTGTGGCTCATGGATTGTCAAGCGGTCGCTCATTCAGAACACTATGCAGAGAGAAAACCCATGGAATCGCTTAGCAGCATTTGGTCCATGACATGTTTACATCCTATTGGCATTCTTGATATCTTGGTGTTTTATTATCTTTTGGTTGTGTAATTTATTTACATTTAGAAGTTTTCTTTTAGTAGTATCTTTATTGTATTTCTTGGCATCCTCTTGTTCATTAGGGGTTGCATAATGGTGTTATTATATGATTCTTTTTCATTCACTGTCTGATGCGGATCCTGGCCAGCAGGATCTGTGTGTGTTTTGGCTGCTTGTGAACAATACACGTGGACAACAGAAGTCCTGTGGAGAAAAGGGATGGCGTGGCTACTCTCTGGCCATGAGAGAGAAAGGGTGAGAGGGCCAGAGGCTCCCAGTCCCTGCCTGGACAGGCTTTTGTTGCTTTTCTGGGTATATTACATGGAGGGTAGTCTTCATTTACTATGCACAGGTCACTGCAGGTGATTACCTTTTATAGATAACAAAGGAAAGAATGTTGCTAATTACTTCAAAGAGAAGGATGTTGCAGACCAAGGGAAAAAGTGGTTGAACTGGTTACACTCCATCCTTGGGAGGTGTAGCACAGAGTTTAGGAAGTTGCAGTAAGCACTTTCTACCTCAATTCAGGGTGAGGGAGTTTTAGCAAAAGCAAGCCTCATAGTGGCCTAGGCACAATGTAGGCCTGATTCCCCATGGGAAAACCTTTCTGAGGGCATGATTCTGGCCCATGGTTTTCCAAATGGGTGCTGAGCTATATTTCCGCACCACATGAAATGGCTCCCTACAACTGTCTGGAATACATCCCTTTTAACCCTTTGGTTAAAATAGTGGCGCAGTTTGAGTAGTAAAACCAGAATCAATACTTGATTCTTTACTTATAAGTTGTCAAAATAATGTGTTTGTTTTCTATTTTTTTATCAAGGGGACAAATAAGATTCCACCTCCCCTTAAGTATTATTGGGAACTCATGGGTTTTAAATGCAATTTCTGTTTTAATCTATGATTATTCTTATTGATGCACAAATTGACTCATATTTGGGCAGCGCAAACATGTTGATACCTGAGTCTTCTTAACACTATCTTAGTAGACTTTGATAGCTACCTTGCTATATGGCATAACAAGATTTTCCAGGTTTATCTTCTACATTTTTTGCTCGTTAATCAAAATTTCAGAGGAAAATATAAGCCATTTAAAACAATTTTTCTTACTCAGAATGGCCAGGCTGAGTTTCAGCGGTTCTTTGTGGAGTTAACGTTTGCAGGACAAACCCTCGGAAGCATTGGGTCTGAATGAGTCTGCACTACACAGAAGCACCGCTACCTCTGACCACCCCCGCATTCACTGACATGGTTCCAGAATCTCGTCTGAGTTGCTTTGTCAGCCTTAAGTCATTCCATTTCTGTACTGAGTAACTATTTCCTCACCATAGATTCCCCAGCAAAGATATCAACCTGTAAGAGGAAAGGGTTCATTATACATATCCTGCTCTATAAGTGACTTACACTGCAAATGACATTGCTCCTCTTTTAAAACTGCCAAGTTTCTCTGACTATATGAGGTCTGTCTGTAAAAAGTCCAGCCACTGTTAATATAACAAGAATGGTTTGTATGACATCAATGTAACTGGGCAGCCAAAGAGAGTGGACTGGAATGCACATGTGTGAACAATGATGACTTCACTGTACTATTCAGTGGGGACAGTAGATGCCATTGAGTCAGCATGTGTATTGTGTGGTGGTTGCCTTCAAAATGACTGAGTGCGTAGAGCAATAAATCTGCATCAAATTTTGCATTAAGCTTGAACATTCCTCCACAGAAACTATTTAGATGACTCAGAAGACCACAGCTATGGACAACTGGTGATTGGCAGCTACATCATGACAACATGTCTGCTCATGCATCACATCTTGTGCAGAGCTTTTTGGTGAAACATCAAATCACCCAGGTGATTAAGCCCCCCTATGATCCAGATTTGGTGCTCTGTGAGTTCTGGCTTTTCCCCAAACTAAACTCACCTCTGAAAGGGAAGAGATTTCAGATTGCCAATGAGATTCGTAAAAATATGAGGAGCACTGATGGTGATTGGAAGACTTGTGTGAGGTCCCAAGGTGCCCACTTTGAGGGGGACTGAGGCATCATTGTCCTATGTACAATGTTTCTTATATCTTCTTCATTAAATGTCTCCATTGTTCATATTACATGGCTGGATATTACCTTCTGGACAAAACTTGCATATTTCCTCATTGTCACTGATAAGAATTATGTACCCCCAAAAGATATGTTGAAGTAAAAATCCTAATACCTCAGAATGTGGCCTTATTTGAAAATAGAATCATTGCAGATGTAATTAGTTAGGTTAAATGAGGTCATACTTGAATAAGGTGGGCCCTTAATCCAATATGACTGGCATCCCTATAAGAAGAGGGAAGGTAACCTGGAGATACAGAAGGAGAACACCATGTGACCATAGAGGAAGAGATCAGAGTGATGCAGCTATGAGCCAACAGTGACGACCACCCCCAGAAGCTAAGATGAAGCAAGGGAGGGTTCTACCTGGAGTCTCCGAGGGAGCATAGCCTTACTGACACCTTGATTTTGGACTTGTAGCTTCCAGATCTGTGAGAAAACACATTTCTGCTGTTTCAGTCACCCAGTCTGTGGCGCTTTGCTACTGCAGCCACAAGAAACTAATATATAATGATCGTTACCAGTAACGTACTACACTGATCAGTCTAAAAGTACGTGTTTTTTTAAAAAATAGATTTTTTTAGATTAGAAAAGAAATTGTTAACATTCTTAGTTTGTATATCACACAGAGTATCATAGGATTTGGTTCAAACCTACATTTAATTGACGGGGAAGATAAAGCCTCCAGGAGGAAAGTGGTTTGCCAGGGCCACACAGGTATTATGTGGAAGGAATAGAACCAGAACTCAGATCTCGGGATATGAGGTTCAGTGCCTTTTCCGAGGCATGCATTTGAAAAATTTCAATAATTTTCAAGTTCCTTTTATCTCTAGAGACTTGCTCTTTGTCTCTTTCTTTTTATCTTTGCAGTGAAATTTTAATAACATGCAGTGTGGTGTGGTTAGTCAATGGAATATAACACAGAGCTTGAAGAACTGTCTGTCCTTGTGCCCCCAAATGAATCCTTTTATTATATTCACACCGATTTTGTGAAGGTGGGTTTTGGTTTTTGTCAAGTATTTTGTAATCTCTCTATGTCTCTAGAGGTCAGTGTGGGTTAAAGAAACTTTGTTTCACACTCTATTCAGTTAACATTTAATTTAAGGCAGTTTAATAGAAAATGACGATTAAATAGTGGCCCAGGGAAACAGAAATTAATTCGTAATGACAAATCCTATAAGCATGATCATATACAATAATATGGATTTTGGCATATGAAACTTTTCATTGAACCCATAGACCTTAATATTCTTAGAAATAATTGAACTAATTTTTATACTTTTTAACATGTTAAATATTACTATTTTTGCTTAAAATGTATGACTAAATTTGACTAAATTGCTGTAAATTCCTTTCAGAAAGTTATCTGTGCTCCCATTAAAAGCCGCTTGAATGGACATTTATGACTAGTCCTATTATTTCTCTATGTTGACACTTTGAAGCAGTTCCGTGTCTTTGTCTTCATGTGGCGTTCATGCAGGAGAGGCTCTGTGAGCTGCTTAGAAGGATTTCCATGGGGAAAACAGCAGGTGTTATTGAAAAGTCTGGTACATCTCTGTGATAGCTGTTAGTCTTATTATTCATCAGCGCTTTCAAAATTCTTTTCTTCTCTCATTTCCTTTTTCTCATCCTTTTCTTTCCTTGTTTGTGGTAAGAGTGACAAAAGTAATAGGTTTTGTGCCACGATAAAAAATCTTAGACTAGTTGCTACGCGAGGTGCTTTTCAACAAGCAAACAGTGTCGCTGAGACCCGGAGAGCAGGGGACAGGGACTTCCTTTCACCCAGAGTCTCCTCGGGGCCGGGAGGTGGAACAGTTCTGCTCTTTTCACTTCCTTGGGGTTCCGCAGCGGATCTTATTTGTAGAAAGTTTCCCATTGCGAGGATTTTAAAGACACTGTGTAGCAGATTAGCAACAGTGAATTATAAGCAGAGTAGGGAGTACTGATTAGAAGAAACAAGTGTGCCAGAGGCAATGAAGAGCAGTAGCTAAAAGTCTGGTGGGCAAATTAAAAGTGGGACCAAGATGGGAGGAGGCTGGGTTCCTGGGTTCCTGAACTGTCACCTGAAAGGAGGGCCATTTGGTATCAGGACACAGGTTTAGATTTTATGAAAGCAAGAAATAAACTTTTATTGTGTTAGATCATTGAGATTTGGGTGTTCTTCTGCCATGGTAGCTTATGTTACCTGACTAATACAGAAAACGAGACTGGAACAGAGTGTTAAAGATTGTGTAGGATATAGATAATTACAGAAGATGCTGAGCACATCTAAGACAGGAAGGATAAAATGAGCAATGTCATGGGGGAGGGAATACAGCACCACTGGCTGAAATGGAATTTTAAAGGGCATCGGGAAGTTAGGTAGCCACCTCACGTATGTAGGCTATGGAGTCTGGACCCGACTATATTGCAGAGGTAGCCATCAGAAAGATAGGGGAGAATAGTATGATGCCTTAGGATGACGGAGCCTGTTGTTTCAGTGGTGGTTGAAGCATTGTTCTGGAAAGATTCAGCTGGTGGCCAAATGCGGAATGGATTAGTTGTTGGTGAGATCAGAGTGGAAGAAGGGCGATCTTCTAAGGAGACTGAGTGATCGACGGCAGAGGGGGTCAAAGTCAAGCCATTACTAAGTACGAATGTGAATGACTAACTATGGGAGCACCGAGAAAAGAAAGAAGAAACATACCCTCCAGGTCTGAACAGTGAGTAATGCTTGTAATTATCAACTTGGGGCACACACAGAAAAAGAGTTTAATGTTTATTGTAGTCTCCAAGATAGTAGTATATAATACGTTCTATAAAGATTACCATTAAATAGTTAACATAAAAACGTCAGCATATGAATGTTCATCATTCCATTTTATCTTCCTGGACACACGGAAGGACTATGCTTCCCAGCCTTTGTTCATTGCAGCAAGGTGAAAGTATGTAGCTGAGTTCTGGCCGAAGGAACATGGGTGTAAATGACACATACCACTTCTAGGTCTGTCCATAAAGCACTACATTTGACTTCCCAGCCCCTGTTCTTTTGTGGCAATCTTGGAGGCTGTATGTTTCAAATTATGAGCTACTGTATGAAAGAGTCCTGGATCTCTGAATCACCACTTGGATGAGAGCTTTCCAGAATTATCTGTCACCCAAAAAATGTTGAACCAGAACTTAAGAGATAAATGAGTTTTTATTCTTATAACTACTGAGATTTTAGAATGGATTTATTATAGCAGCATAGCTAATTTCTTTCTGAATTACACAACACTTACTTGGTCGTGTGGCCAATTTGTATTGAGAATCGAATAATAATATTGAAGGGATGAGCTAGCCCTAGAATCAAACTTTATTCATAATATTTCCTGGTGGCATGTTCCCATGAAAGCGCTTTTCTGACAAGTTTCTATAATCTAGAAATTCATTAAAATACTGAAGTTGCTCACTTCCTGTTTACTTTCATCCTCCCATTCTTTGGATCTTACTTATTACATTCTGGCTCATATGTCAGTTTTTTATGTCAGGAGGGTTGGCAGTGTATTTTGACTCTGCCTTTTATTAAAATCATTTCCGACAGAATTACTGCTTTTGGATGAGAGAGGCTTAAAATAAAATAAAAAAAAACTTGCCCATGATATCTGGCCCGAGATAGTTTTGGGCCTGTTGATAGATAAAGTTTAGAGCTTCTTTCGCTTTTCCTTTATCTGACAGCCGATTACTTAATGAGGCCCAAACATCTGCCCCCATGAACTGAAGATCATGATCGAAAACCTTAATCACCGTGGGAATTCCAGCTCTGCAACAATAGTTAAAAAACGTGAAGTTTCATCGAAATGGATTTATGTGCCTTCTCTCTGTCAGATTCATCTTCACATTTGAATGTGAGTCTGATATGAACGTTCATCCAAGAATAATTTAACTTCTAGTGGACTTTTAAATCCTCGTCATTATTTTCATGGAACAGTGTCTGAATAATGATCAGACACCATTCTTATTATGGAAACTGTGGGTGAGCCTGAGCTCTGATAAACTGACTGTTGAACCTAACTAGCATCATTTTGTGCTTTTATCAAAATGAAGTTCTAGGTGAGTTGGAAGGTGGTGACTAATATCCAGTTTCAACATTCTACCCCAAATAAAATCAGTTTTATTATTTTTACAATAGTAAATGCACCATACAAAAATTTAAAAATTGAGGCAGTATAGAAAAACACTTAGGAGAGAATAGAAAAATACCCCAAAACCTACTAAGAAAAGAGAACTACTGTTAATATTTTGGAGAGGATTCATTAAGCCTTTTCTATTCACAAACAAAACACACACACACACGCACACACAAAGGCAGCAGATAGTTTTATATAAATAGAATCACACTATAGATATTTTTATAATTTAAATTTTCGCACATAAACCTGACATGGATGTTTGCTTGTCAATAAATCTAGAGCTACAGAATCATTTTAAGGGCTATAAATTCACTTGGAGAAAAATACCATATAACCAGTCTGCTGTTGATGGACATTCAGGTTGTTTTCAGTTTTTCACTATTATAAAAAAAGCTGCCAACAACCTATGTTTGAATTTTTATGAGTAGTGTAAATCGCTATGCTGAAATTGCTGGGAAGAAGGTAAGCACATTTAATTTCCAAGTTTAAGATTGCTTAAAGAAAAGTGTATTTATCATTTTGGCTAATGCATTGGTAAGACAGTGGTGAGGATGAATACATTTAAAGGGGCAGAGAGAAGGAAATTCACTCTACTCCTCTATGAAGAGTAAGTTCAAAATGCCACAAAGAGGTGAGAGAAAGTGTGTTGCTTTCAAAGGCAATTCTGTGGGTCTCTAAAAATATTTCTTAGTTATGGAACCTTGAGTTATGGAACTCAATCCACTGAGTCACACCAGCCAGGGCAAAATTGCTAAACTCTTAAAGGATTAACATAATGGAAGTTTGTTTCTTGCTTTCTGAAAGTTTAACACACATCTCAGGACTCCTCACAGCCATTCTCCTCCACGTGGCGTCAGCTGGATCAAGGATTTGTCTCTGTTTGGAGATTGGCCCTGTGTTCTCAACTTATGGCTTTCCAGAGTTGCCACTCTCAATCACCTCAGCTCAGAAGTGACACACGGATTTCAGCGTGAGGACCTGAAGTAAAAAAACAAATTAGGAGCAAGTGACAAGCAAGCTGGTATTATTCGTGAGTCAGTAGTCTGTGCTTTATCAATAGAAGACTTCAACTCTGGTTCCATTGTTCTGGGGTCTGCTTTGAGCCCTGGCAGGAATAATGTCCCTCTGAGCGAGGGCTGCCTCAAGGTTGGACTTCCAAAGTTTTGAGTTAGAGGGGACGAAACAACCCTCTGAGCAGGTGCCTGGTGCTCCCATCAAATGTTTAAAGCACACTGACAGCTAGATTTATTTATACCTTTTCAAACAAAAGAACTTTGCTGAGCTCAGCTATAGGGACAAAAGGTGAGTAAGGCATTTCGCTGCTTCTGGAGGCAGCCTGGTCCCCGGCTCTTGGATCTTTGATTTTTGAGCTCAGCTCTGACCTGTGCACTTCTCCCTTGGTTTAGAGGACTTATAAAGTCTCTCTTCTCTGGTTTGCTTGACTCATCTCCCCCCTCAATTCTTGGCCTTGCTTATTTTCCCAATTTGGGGGGTCAGCACAATTTTTGGTGAGAAGCACAATTTTTGGTGAGTCAGCACAATTTTTGGTGAGAAGCAAGCTCAGTTGACCCCTGTCTCAGGGAACCCCTTTGGCCTGGCTGAGCCTGGAGACTCCCTCCCAGTGTGGTCCCAGGAGGCTCAGTCTGTTGGTAGCTGGTGGCGGTGTTGAGTGTGAATCCCATGTGTCAGCCGGGCTGCTTGTGTCAGAATCCTGTGTCTGCCCCTTACTGGCTGAATGACCTTGGTCAAGACACTGAACTTTTTTGTGACTCAGCTTTCTCATTTGGAAAATGAGAAATAACAATAATAAGGGTATAAAGGACACATGGACAATAATTAAGGTGGGGGGTGGAAATGAGAGGGAGGTGGGGAGCACTAGGGGGGCAGGGCTGGGAATATAAGACAGAAAACTGTACTTGAATAAGAATTAAATTAAAAAATAGCATAAAAAAAAGGGTACTAGCCTCATGGGATTGTTATGAGGTTTAAACAAGGATTAAGTTAAATGAATAAACATGCATGGAACAGTGCCTGGCCTATAATAAGTGCTTAATGATTTAATCTGTCATTGCTTATTATTTACAATAAATGTGCCCTGGGGGCACAAGAAGGGAAGCAATTAATTCAGTCCAAGACAGTTGGGAAAAGCTCCACAGAAAGGATAATAATTGAACAGAGTTTGGATCGATGAGTGATTTCACAGAGGAGGGCTTGGAGGGAGGGCAGTGTGAGAAGAGAGACAGACAGATGCAAAGACTCAGGTAGGAGAATAAGACAGGAAGTTCACTATGCATGTCGCATGCCCTGAATGGTGAGGGTCGGAGAGCAGAGGCATCAGGCTGGAGACAAGGTGGGACAAGGGGTTACTGACAAGGATGTGAGTGCCAAACCAGTAAGTTGGTACCTTTCTCCCAGGTGACAGGAAGCCAACAATCACTTTCAGGCAAGGAAGTGATTGGGTCAGGTTTGTGAGATCATGATGGCCGTGGTGTGAACAGTAGATTGCTGTGGGCTGGAGTGCAGGCAGGGAGGATTAGGGTTTCTTTAAGCCTGGGGGGGAGAACTTTATATAATGGGCCATTAATAGTGCCTGCTCTCCCTTTCCCTATTTTCCTGTTGGGTTTTTGGATGGTGTATGAGGTGTTAGCTTGGGGTTTTTTTTGTTTGTTTGTTTTTGCTTATTTTGTCTTTCTGTTCTTTTTACGTTTTGTTCCAAAAGCATTATATAAAAGGTTAGTCCTTATACTAATAATCCACAGCATAAGTCCGATACACTGCTTTCTCTCCACTCACCCACTGTGTCAGTCAACTCGAAACCTTTCTACCGCCAGCATAGACTGGTTAAACGTATGACAGGTAAAAACGTACTTGACACTACAGTGCTGCGGCTTTAAGTGTGCACGGGCTTCAGTGGCTTCTGAATTTAGCCCTTCCTCCGCTTTGCTTCTCACACCATTAGCCATATCCCTGGGTGAGTGACCTAGGGTTAGGGATTAAATTTTAAAAACCATTTTGGCATTTTTCTGCTTGCGTTGGTTGGACTTAGACTGAGATTTCATTAAATATTTAATTGTATTTGGTGTGCTGCAGGGAAAAGTCTAAAAGAACTCTAAATGGTCTTTTATTTTCACAATTCACCTGTACTTTCTGTTATTCACAAATAAAAAGTCTCCTGCCTTCAGACACAAAGTTATTTCAAGAATTTTACTATCGTATGCCCTCCTCAAGTGTTTTGAATTATGTTACCTACAGAACTAATCCATCAAGAGCTTTGTAAAACCCCCCCCGCACAGGTCTGGAGAGCGTCCAATTAGAATTTGCAGCCACATTCCCTACCCACCTCATCCCTTCATTTATAAAGCTCATGTTTTTTAATTTTTTTCCTTGCTTTGTACCTCCTGAAAAAGTAGCAAAGCTACCCATGGTTTTAGAAATTTCTTTTCTCAGAGGTTAGAGCAAAAGCCTACAGAGATAGAAGAAAATCCTGGCAGAGATCTTTATTTTAAACACATTTTTATTTGGCTGAGAATCAGCTTTCCTTTTCATTAATACTTAATAAAAGGTTTTTAGAGTTGACCAGTTTGTCCCTCTTAGAAACATTCTTCTTCATTAAAAAGTCCTTAGAAATGTTCAGCCCAGCCTGAATAGTAATCAGGTACTTTTTGCCTGAGTCTAAGGGGTAGGAGAAGGTCATTGGTTTTGTGCCCAAAGCGGTTCCTCCAGACGCCTTCAATTAACCTGGTGAAACCACGGCCAGAAGTGGCTTCCACCCCTCCCCCGCCTTCTCTTGGCGATTGCCAGGTGTGTCCGTGGGCTTTCTGGACGACCTCCCGCTGACGTGGAAGGCTTCTTTGCTGTAGCAGCTTTTGTGAATCCCTTTGGATGTGCCAGAAAGATCCAAGGAATTAAATATCATCTGTGCCTCCAAAGCCAATAGGGGTCCCACTGAACTTTTCTTTTCTTTACCCCTGCATTGCCATCTTTCCATAGAAAAGAACTCTTAGCTTACTTGCAATCAACCTCTGGAGGGTTCTGGAAAAATGCAAGAGCTGTCCTCAGATATTTGAAAGTCTGTCAAGTGGAGGAGTATGTAACATATTCGATACACAGCTCTGAGTGACAATACTAGGAAAAGGAGGTAAAACGTGTGAGGAGGCAAACGTTTCCCCAGTGTATGTCTTGTTCTTCAGATATGTGAATGCTAATGGGTGGTGGGATTGGAGTCGGCACGTTTTTGGAGTTAAATAAATTAGGAAATGCTGTGTTAATACTGTTAAACAGATTTTCCTATCAAAGCTAATGAGCATTGTAATTATCCGATAGAAGCATATAATATGTGTTTATTTGACCATGGAATATTTTCTATGGAACCACTTAGAGACCATGTGCTATTCACTGAAGCACTAAGAAAGTGCTATGGCCTGACATGAGAATAAATCTTACTATTTTAAGTTAGAAGCTTTAGATGTGTGTTTTAACAGCAATCAATGGCTGTGGGGCCTGAACACAAATATAAACACCTTGGGGTTAAGTTTATTTGTAAAACAGGAAGTAGATCTGATTATTCCTGAGGTCCCTACTGGCTCTAAATTGCCATGTGTGGCTTTGGAGCTTATTAGCCCTCCCATATGTTAAGGAGTTCACATCGGAATCGGCCCCCTTTTGATGAGGGGCACGTTGCAGAAGGGGTTCACCCTGATTGTAGAGCATTTATCAGCCTATCACTTCTAGACCTTGGACAAAGACTGTTTTCAGGAGTTTCTCTTCTGAAGTTGTGCACTGCATTGTCAATGTTCCTATTATGTTAGCTGCAAAACGAAGTTAATAATAGTGCTGGTTATACTGCTAGATACTTTGGGACTTTAGAGGCTTACTAAGTAATGAAAGATAGATTCAGAGATATACATTATTTTGTTAGAATACGGCTATTATGGTGATAATATTATGGTGACTCATTTTAGTTTGGAATTTCAAGGACCAGAAGAGTTTGTGTTATTAACATCCATAGAAGTTAAAAACGAAGTATCATGGTATATTTAAAAGTAGGTTCTTTTCAGTCATGTGTAATGGACATTTAGAATGGGGGAAACAACATGAAAAATTCATGTTTTACAACAAAGGCATTTTATCTCCTTGCGTAAGTAAATCCAACCTAAAGTGCTTCTTAACTCTGTCTCAGAAACTGCAGGGGACATGATTTTAATCAGCAGTGAGTGCCATGAATATCCCGTGGTTACCAGCAGAACGAATATGCTCTTACATTGCAAGTGAGCATCTGATAAGTGAGACAGAGGTGACAGTCAGGTTCAACCCACCACTGAGCACTTCCAACCATCTCTTGGCTGTTACTTTTTGTTAAGAATGTATTTCTTAGAGCGATTTTAGGTTTACAACAAAACCGAAAGAGTAGTATGCAAATTTACCCCCACACCCCCACACGTGTGTAGCCTTTCCATTATCCACATCCCCCCCACCGCCAGAGTGGTACACTTGTTACCAAGCATGAACCTACACTGACACATCATAATCACCCCAAGTCCACAGTTTACATTATGGTTCATTCATAACTTGTACATTCTATAGGTTTGGACAAATGACATATCTCTGATGATAGCATACAGGGTATTTCCACTTTTGTAATAATCCTTTCTGCGCTCTGCCTACTTATCTTCTCCACCCCCCATCACCGGTCAACCACTGATTCTTTCACTGTCTCCATAGTTTTGCCCTTTCCAGAATGTCATATAGTTGGAATCATGCAGATTGTAGCCTTTTCAGATTAGCTTCTTAAATTTAGAACTATTCTTTTAAAGTTCTTTAATATCATTTCATGGCTTGATTGTTTATTCCTTTTTAGCACTGAGTAGCATTTTATTATTCCATTGTCTGGTTGTATCACAGTTTATCCATTAACTTAATGAAAGATATCTTTCTGGGTTGCATACAAGGTTGGACAATTATGAATACATCTTCCATAAACAGCTATGTGCAAGTTTTTGTGCAGATTTACATTTTCAGGACTTTCGGCTAAATACTAAGGAGAGCAATTGCTTGATAACATGGTAAGCATATGTTTAGTTTTATAAGAAACCTCCAAACTGTCCTCCAAAGTGGCTGTACCATTTTGCATTCCCACCAGCAGTGTATGAGAAGTTCTGTTATTTTACATTCTTGCCAACATGTGGTGTTGTCCGTGTTCTGGGTTTTGGTCATTCTAATAGGTGGATAGTAGTATATCACTGTTATTTTAATTTGCATTTCCCTGATAATGTGTGGTGTGGAGCATCTCTCCTTTTGCTTACTTGCTGTCTGTATATCTGTTTTGGTGAAGTGTCTGTTAGGGTCTTTGGCCCATTTTTAAATCAGGTTGTTTGTTTTCTTAGAGCTGAGTTTTGAGAGTTGCTTGTGTATTTTGGATACTAGACCTTTATCAGATATTTATTTTGCAAATATTTTCTTCCAGTCTGTGGCTTGTCTTATCATTCTCTTGATAACATCTTTTGTGGAGCAGAAGTTTTTAGTATTAATGAAGTTCAGCTTTTCAGTTGTCTCTTTCATGGATTGTGTCTTGGGTGTTTTATCTAAGAATTGTCAGGCAGAAGGTCACCTAGGTTTTCTCCAATGTTATCTTCTAGAAGTTTTGTGTCTTTGAGTTTTACATTTAGATTAATAATAGATTTTGAGTTAATTTTCATGAAGGATAATAATGTCTGTGTCTAGATTTATTATTTTTTGCATGTATGTATCTAGTTGTTACAGAATCATTTGTTGAAAGCTATTACGTTTTAAGAAGGGTAGAAGAATTCCTCAGTATTCAGAGGAAAGACACCAAGATGATAAAGAGACTTTAAACTGTGCCATAGG
This sequence comes from Sturnira hondurensis, assembly GCF_014824575.4. Classification (NCBI taxonomy): domain Eukaryota; kingdom Metazoa; phylum Chordata; class Mammalia; order Chiroptera; family Phyllostomidae; genus Sturnira; species Sturnira hondurensis. The sequence goes on from NW_028077910.1 coordinate 164,751, forward strand.
AAAATAAGCTTAACATTCACAGGGTGCTGAAACTTGGGAAGAAAAAACCATCACAGACATGACACCTTCTTTAAATGTTTGAAGTGTCATCAGATGTATGAATGATTAAACAGTTATGGTCTCAGTGGTGAAATTTGGCCAGCAATTAGAGGGAAATAGGTTGTAGCCTCCTTTTCAAAATTTTCTGAAAACCAGAGATTTCCAAAAATGGGATTGGTTGGTACAGAGGGAATGGGTTCCCTGTTGCTAGGTGCTTCCATAGTGTGTAGTTCAGCTTTGGGAAGTAGAAGGACTAAATCATTTAAAAAGTCTTTTCTAATATTGAGACACTTGGCTTTTAAGCCTCGGTGAGGGGTACAGATCAACCCTTGTAAATGCATAGCAGTCAAGGAGAAGGACAGCACAATTTGGCTATACTTTGGAGCAACTTAGAAATAATAGTGAGAAAACAAACAAACAAAAGTGGCCGTTGGAGCCAGGTATATAAGCTTATTCTTGGTGATCATCTGACTTTGCTGTGGCTTTTACTAGAGGGTTATTTGCCCACTCTCTAGCTGTCCACCCACCCATAGCCCTGGGCACGCTTGGAGATAGGTGTGTTTAAATCGCTTGGGGCATGGGAGCCAGGTTCTCGAAGTGCCAACTAGAGAACTGCACTGCTATCTGGCCACATAGCTAGGCAGCCTGATGTCGTCTGCATGTGATGCTAGGATATCATAGCCTGGAATAACTCAATGGAACCTTTACTTTTTAAAGGTAAGTACATATTAAACTTCTGTTATATAGCAGTCAGGAACTATATGGAAGTTGGCCATGTTTCACAGAGTTACGCAGAGAACAATTTTTACTCCTTATTTCTTTGGAACTGATCTGCAGTCTAATACACCAGAGATTTCTATTCACTGACCACTGTAGAACTAAAAATTTTGTTCCTTCACTGAGAAATTTCATCATGCCTTGATGTATTTCACAAATGTCATTTCCATGAAAAATGTGTGAGGGAAAGAGGCTAGGAAAAAATGCTTATTTTCCTATTTGGGAACATTGAGATAAGATTAATTTTGATTGCACCGGCTGCATTAATTTATAATCATATACAACAAGTATTATGGTTGAAAAGCATAATATATACTAACGTTTGGCAGCATGGAATGACAATGAGCTAATTAATCATTCTCTCTTCACGCTTTAGAGAGGCATGGTTTGCAGAGTCACCACAGACCCCGAGTCATGCTCCAAAAGGGTATGTGCTAAACTTAAAAACCACCTTGATCGCTATGGGACCAGGTATCTCATGAGTGAAAATCAGTGGAATTAAATTCTGGATAAATTAATAAATTAATTTAATTTATTAATTTAATTTAATAGAATTTAATTCCAGAATTTAATTCCAGGATAATACTGGTTTTTTAAAAAATGAGTTTTCTTACCTCCCTGCCGTTCTTCATCCTTCCTTTTTTCTCTGATAATAACATTGGTATCATCCAATATTTCTCTGTTTTCATTGTCCATCACAGAACTCAGTTACAGGAAGTCACTCACACCTAATTCCTAGCTCACTGTCCTCTCTCATCTTTATAATGATCGATGATCATTGCGTTACATTTATATTGGCTATTTTGTTTCATATACACCTTTCTATTTCTTTAAATAATTTTTAGAAATGAGCAGAATCTACATGACATACACATTTAGAAAAGATGCGGGCCAGGAGGCACCACCATTAATAGACGAAAATGTTGCATTTCACAAGTACTTTTGACTGTCTCGGGCTTCGCGTTCCACACCAGAGAATCAGGCTCCATCCTAAGAAAACATCCAGTGTGAACATATGAAACATGCCAAACAAGGAAGTGTGCCATCTTCGCAGTGTTTTCATACTAAATGGAACTTTATTGGGAGAGGTTTTACAAAATAAAGATTTGACTCTTTACCAGTCTCCCCAGCCCCCACAGGAAAGAGAAACCATTGTATAATTGCACATATATCTTCAAATTCAGAGAACTATTACATTCTGGACAGGGCTAGAGATGTCGGAGAGGGGCGTGTGAAAAGCTGATGTCTGTGTAGACTAGATGGGGGCTGGCCGAATGGGTGCAGGAGCAGTGGTGGGCCAGAGAGTGTTGATGGGATAAACCTGGTCAAAGCCGTGTGGCCAGAGAAGTCCTTAGCTGAGGTGGGGAGGTCCAGCAGGTGCTTGCAGTGCTAGTTATCAAAGTTGGCAGCCCATTGGAATAACCTGGGAAGCTTTTAAAACTAGGAAAGTGGAGCAGTCATGTGACAACAGTCTTTTGGTGGGTGGGGTAGGGAGGAGGAGAGGGTTTGTCTGCAGCAGAACTAGCCTCTGGAGGATGTGGGGTTGCTGTCCGAAGAGCTTCGATGTGTAGCTTTAGAGAGACACCGATGACTCATCCTCACGAATCTGTTCTAGGTAAGGGTTCTATTTTTGTTTGAACATTGTGGCCTTTTAATGCTGTCTTTAATGTTACTCCTGCCTTATTCTTCAGGGAGAGACCTTGGGCCCACAGAAGGAACCAATCTGTTTACTTTTTCCAAATGACACTCTTACAATCAATACATATGAAAGGCTTGTGGTGCATGCAGGACCTGGAGCTGAAGGCTTAGTGCTGAGTGCTTTCTCCACCACTTACAAGAGGTGTGACTCCAGACATGGTGTTTAACTTCCTTATCTGTAGAATACATGTAGTAGTAATGCAGCCTCTTAGGTTTTTTATTGCAAGTATGAAACGATGTAATACAAGCACGCAATGCTGATGGCCTGAGATAGGGTACATATCAGGCCAGTTAGTCTCCAAGCGTGTCCCTAGACCAGGAGCATCGGAGTCACCTTGGACTTGTTAGAAATGGAGATACTCTGTTTTCATCACAGGTTTACCAATTCAGAATTTCTGGCGATCTGAGTTTTAACAAAAAGATTCTGGTGTTGACTAATATTTGAGAGCCACTGTGTGAAGGGTTACTTGTGGATGATTAATTAATTCCCACCAGCATATATTTCAAGTAGCAAGTTCACTCTGGTGGTTATTACTATGTTAAAAAAAATCCTCTTCTACCTAATTAAACTAATTACATTTAAATAGCCAAACCATTCTCCTTAATTCACAATCCAAACAATTACTTTCAAGTGATTTATTTATAATTATCACCTCTATCACTGAAAAACAACTACAAAATTTTCCAACTAGGGTATACTAGAGAAAAAAATTTCAGCATTGCTCTGGGGTATAGATTTGTAAAATCTTTTGGAATGAGGCTGGCTAGCTAGCTGTCTGGGATTTTGAAGTGATGGGCCTGATTAAGGTCCTCCAAACTGTGATAAACCCAGCTTAGTAGGTGGGATGATACTGTTTATAAAGGGCCTTGTAGTCAGTAAAATTAAACTTGATCTCGTAAAAGTCAGTAGTGACCATTGAACTTTTTTTGAGTATGGGAGTGATGCAGTGGGTGGGGAGTGGAAAGGTGAACTCTAGTGGGGAGGACTGGATATCCAAGGCCAGCATCATAGAAGTGGCCAAACTCGGAGGAGTCAGGGGATTTCACAGGTCTTAGACTATATTTCTCTGGAAGAGGCTGGGAGAGAGAACTCACTGGACTCTTCCAGAGATCGACTACACGTTAAATTACAATAAAAGCAGTGATGTGATTAGGCCCAGGGATGTCATCCAAAGGGACATCTTCTAGTGGGGACTGGGGCCATAGGACTTTGCAGATGCAGCGTAGGCAATTACTTTGTATTTCCAGGTGATCTTTCTTCACTGGCTAATGGGTGGAAGCACAGGCTGAAAAGATGAAACAGGTGATTTGGACCCCTTCAAAGGTCCTGAGATTGCGGGAGAACTTCAGAAGCGTGTATTTTCCAGGGTTTGTGACAACTGTACTGGATACTAAAGTGGACAAATGATGTACACTCTAGTGCCTTAAGCTGAGTGTGTGTGTGTATGTATGAGAGGGAGGGAGGGAGGAGGAGAGAGAGAGAGAGAGAGAGTGAGAGTGAGGGAGAGAGAGGCTCCCGTTTTGCTGGTGGGAGTCTATCCTTTGCCTTTACAAAATTTTGTGAGTCACTCTGGGATTGGGCTCTTCTCTCAGGAAAGAACAGGTGTTCTGTGGACTAGAGCCTTCCTCATGGGGTCTAAATGGGAACCACATTGATTCCCACCTCTCGGAGAACTTTTGCTTAAAGATGTCTGGGTTCTCAGAGTCAGGTGCCTTTTATTCCATGGTTTTGGGGCTTGCAGTTATTGGATGCTGAGTGTCATAGAATCAACTTTTTGTGAGGGTCACTGTAGCATGAAAGATTTTTCTCTAGGGTAGATTTTGAGGCAGAGAGTAGGATGGTGGACCCAAGATTTCTAGGGATGCCTTCCTTGAGACTTAACTATTATAATGACAAGGTAGACTCAGAGTATTTTGATCATCTATTTGTGGGAAGTTTTAGGAACTAGACGCCTTATAAACCTGGGAAGTCATTTAGATTCTGCTCAAACACATCCTAATTTAGAAGCACACTCATGTTTTGGTAGGTGAGGTTGTCCAAAATCACCAAGATTTCCTCTATGTATTTAATGAGTTCCATTTCTCAAACTGGAAAACCACCAGCCAGCGGGACTATTGACATCACTTCCTCTTTTCCTCTTCCCCTTCCTATTAATTATCAATATACCTATTCTATATCTATCTATCTATCTATCATCTATTTCATTTCATCTCTTTGTTTAGATGAGGATTACACAATCATAGCATTTGTGGGTGAAGATACATCTATTGTTTGAATAAGTAAATCATTCCTCTTAAAGCTTTAGACTTTAGACACCTATTTAAAAAGCAGCACAAGATCCTTTGAGTGACACTCAAGGTTACTGTTGTAGTTCAAAAAGCAGTTTCAATTCAGGCTTAAATACTACAGAGCCAGGGAACCTAATCAACAAAACATACAAGCAAGCAAAATATAACCAGAGACACTGAAATTAAGAACAAACGGACAGTAACCAGAGGGGAGGGGGTATTGCGGGGGAAAGGGTGAGGGCTTACAGAAACAACTATAAAGGACACATGGACAAAACCAGAGGGGAGTGGGATTGAGGATGAGAGGTGGGGATGGCTGGGGGGAGTAGTGGAGGGAAAATGGAGACAACTGTACTTGAACAGCAATAAAGAGTAAGTTAAAAAAAGCAGTTTCAGTGAAATAGGAATGAGTCTGGATACAGTGCTGGTTCAGTGCTTCCCCTCACGTTCCTTTTTGATCTTCCTCTCTAGCAGCTCCCACCTACAGAGATAAGTATCAAGGTCCTTTGATGCCGAGGAACAATGTGGAGGTAGAAATCCCCTTTTAAGAGGACAATGAAAAGATCAAGATGGGCATTTTGTTTTCTTTTTTCCAGAGTGTCTTCTTAATAATATACTAGCTGAAAGGTCACTCTTATAATTCAGAAAAGTCAGAAGGTTGCAAGTGAGAGAAGATCTTAAGAAACAGTGGATAGAATCCCTAGCAGGGAAAGAGCAACTGGTTGTGTGTGTGTGTGTGTGTGTGTGTGTGTGAAAGAGAGAGAGAGAGAGAGAGAGAGATGGAGAGAGAGAGAATATCATGTATTAAACATTTTAGAAAGTGGAGGCACAGCTGGTGCCCGGACAGTGAGTCATGTGCTCTCTGAAACATCAAATAATCCTTCTTTGTTTGTCTACTTCGCAATTATAGACTGTCAAATTTCCTTCTGGTATTTAAAAATAAATGCCCAGCCAGAGCATTTAACCCCTTCCATGCTTTCCAGCTGTTCTACTTGTATCGTTGGCTCAAATGTCACCCTGAGCTGTTGAAACCTGCCCATGTGGCATTATGTTCTGTAACCTTTCATTTCACATAGGCCAACACTTGGCTTTTAATTGCTAGCAAATTTCAGGCACTACTGACTCAGGCTGGGCTGCTAGAGGTGAAAGATTTATTCCAAAGATAAATCTCTCTGGAATCCTTGTGGAATAACCAGTCTCTCAGAAAACAATTTTGAATCTTTTACACAAGGCAAAAAGATGAATGCCTATTGAGGTGTCATAAAGGGGATACACATTACAAACTAGTAGCTTTTTCATTGCCTTCTCCTCCTCATATTAGCGATTACTCTGAGTTGCTGGCTAGGTTCTGTGGTCTTTTGGAAGCTTTGGCTCATAGGCAGGTAAATGTGTTATTCAGTCTTGTCATTATTATTGTGATTTTTTCCAATCAATATTTGGATGCAGGAACATCAATATATCAACTTTATCTCACATATCAAAGCCTCAGTTGATAATTCTGAAGGCTTGTCACTACCTCAGATATGCTATTTAGCACCTACCTAGTATTCCTCCATTTGCATCATCAATTTAATTCTAGAAGAAATGATGAATTATAGAGGACGGGTCTCTTACTGTCTTCTCTTTGCAGATAGTTGCTAATATTCAAGATGCAGAGTAGCTTAGACACATAAAGCTTCTTGGCCATGGGGCAGTCTAAAATTATACTTGGAATTTCTCTAGAAAGAAGTCTACTTTCTTCAAATATCTCTATTTCATGACACTACTCTTGTCCCGTTTCTATTCTAAAACTACTTGGCACCTTCTAAGATGAAAGGACAGAGGGGTTTCGGGATTAGCTAACTCCCAGCTCAGGATACTCAGGGATGTGGAAGACTGGAACCAGTGACATGCTGAAAGTAAAAGTATGTACTGTTTTTTATGCCCATACTAAACCTGGCATGCATTATTACTGAAACCATTAAAAATTGTGGAATGTGCCCTGGCTGGTGTAGCTCAGTGGATTGAGCACAGGTCACCAGTTCGATTCCCAATCGGAGCACATGCCTGGGTTGCAGGCCAGGTTTCTAGAAAGGGGCGTGCTAGAGGCAACCACATGCTGATATTTCTCTCCCTCTCTTCCCCTCTCTCTAAAAATGAACAAATAAAATCTTTTTAAAAAATCATGAAGTGTATTTTTTTGTGTTAGTTGCTATGCTAAGTAGTGGTATTTACAACATTGTGAAATATAGGACAGTTATTACTTCCATTTTATAGATGGAGATACTGAAGATAAGAATGATTAGGTGATTTACACAAGGTCACAAGGCAACTAAGTGGCAAAGCTGGGGCAGAAACCTATTGCCTCCGACTACAGTCATGGTCTCATAGCCAATGAGATAACATAGGTCAACTTCTTGATATTTAGTTCCCCTGCTCCTTCCTCTCCTGTTCTTCCCTCCAGTCTCCCTTCTGTCTCCCTCTTCAAATTAAAATTTGAGTGCTATTTCTTTAGGGAAGTGATTTTCAATCAGGATGCTGCAAGAAGTTTTAAAATGTGCACTAGCTGACTACTTAGTCAGGCACACTGACATCTTTTCCCTTGGGTTGTCAGATAAAAAGTGACATCAGTCAACACAACCCTAGCTGTTTGGTGCGAGTGAATCAAAAATATACCAACTTTTTGTCAGATGGGCAAAAAACATATTTTTGGTGTGCTGCAGAATTTTAGTCATTTGTTTACATGTACCCTGAGATGAGAAAGGTTGAAAATCGCTGCTTTAGGGAATTCTCAGATCTCCCAGACAGAGAAGTCCCTCCAATACATGCTTTCAGTGCACACACATTTATTTTTCAGAGTGTGCATCACAACTAATAATTGTTGAATATTTGTGCAAGTATTTTATAATGTCTCTTTTCCGTACCAGTGTTTGCAGTCCATGAGAAGAGAAATCACCTCTGCCTCTTTGAAACACTTGAAACTTGAAACATTCTCTCTCTTTTAGGTCTGTGAAACTCACAGAGCAATTTCCTTTTTCCCTTTAGGTTTTGTTGCTTGAAGTCACATGAGACAACTTCTGTTGCATTTTTATCAGGTCTGTTTCACAATATATCAACCCTGTGGTTTTTGCAACATCTTAGAGAAAAGTAATATAACCTGACTGATTAGTCTGATTTGTAGATTGAAGTTTCATACTAGAGACATGTTAACAATGTCAATCAAACTTTAGAACATTTAGCCTAGCTAAAACCACTACTGTAGTGTGTTTTTTAATTCATCCTAGAAGACTGTGCCCAGTGAATATTCAGTGCTGTAACAGTACAGTAAAATATTTTTTAAAGATTATATTTATTTCTTTTTAGAGACAGGGGAACTGGCCCCAGTTCAGAATGGATGACCTTTTGGTCCACTGGGTGACACCCAACTCACAGACCCACACCAGTCAGGGCTGCAGTGAAATATTTTTAACCAAGGAAATGTGATTTTACTGCACCAAACCTATTTAAAATGATGAAAAGACAGCAGAAACAATTTTTTTATAATAGAAAGTTATGGGTTCTAAGCAATCAAGATTGATGTAGTCAAATATATAATAGAACATACAGGAACACAAATTACTATTAAACACAAAAAGCAAGTAATTAAAGCTGAAAAAAACAATTACCCTACTTATTCAAAGAAAGAAATACGTAACTTACAGAAATACACAGAATACAAAAGAATGAAAAATAAACAAGTATTTTTATTCAATTTACTAGAGTAGGAGAGATGAGGTCTTTGTTTTGTAACATTGATTAGGTAGCAACAGATTTTTAAAGAATTTTTTTAAGTAGCAGAAACAAGTTTTTACTTTAATGGTATCAAGGCTTTTCCAGGTGCAGTGGAAGAAATATAGATAGACCTTAACTTAAGAATAGCTCGTTGAAGAAGGATTGGCCTGTGCAAATAAGGTCAGCTGCTTCCTCTTCATTCCTTCCTAGAGACAGTTGCCGGCAGGTCCCCAATTAAGGGATAACAAGAAAAAAGAGTAAATGAGTTGGAAAACCTTTTGGTACAAAAATATAGCACGTGGACTGTAGGAAGTCTAACCCTGTCCCTTTTTACTGTGCCCCTTCCACCGAAACGGTGCGGGGGGTCTGTTTCTGGGAACTGTTGCTGTGGAACTGAATGGGAACAGAGAAGTAGAGAACTGATTGATTCCATTTGAAGTTTGTTTCCCTTCATTTTTACTTCACTATGTTTTATTTTTTAATTAAAAAAATCTAGGCGAATGTAAAAACAATGTACCCACCATCACAAGCAGGATACAGAAGAATGTCCTTGGCCTGCTCACTTCCCTTCTGCTGTACCAGGTAGCAGAACTCTCCCCATCCAGAGGTCTCCTGACCTGACCTCCAACCCCTCAGTCCCGCCTTTCCCAAAGTGTCAGATAAATGGACCGGACAGCATGTGATCTTTCTAGTCTAGCCTTTTTCACTTGGGAGACTTTTGCATCTTTGTCAAAAATCAGCTGGCAGAATTCACTAGTAAAACATTCGGGTCTGAAATTTCCTTCATCAGGAGGATTTTAATTATCATTCAATTCCTTTAGTGGATATAGAAATATTCAGGTTGTTTTTTTCTTTTTAGTATGTTTTGGGTCATTGAGTCTTTCAAGGAATTGCTGTATTTTCTTCACATTGTTGAATTTATAACTAGGATTGTTTTTAGTATTCTATTTTTATCCTTTAATGTCTCTAAGGTTTTTGGTGATATATCTTCTTTTATTCATAATGTTAATAATTTGTATCTTTTTAATTGGCATAGCCTGCTAGATATTTATAAATTGTATTGAATTCTTGATAGAACCAGTGTTTGAATTCATTAATTTTCTTTGTTTAATTTCTACATTTTCACTTATTTCTGGTATTATAATCATTATTTTCTTCCACCTGCTTGGGCTTTAGCTCTTACTTTCTAATTTCTTCAATGGAAGTGTACCTCATTGCTTTGAGATCTTCTCTTCTAACACTGGCATGTAATGACGTAAATTTCACCCTCTAATCACTCCTTTAGCTCTATCCCACAAATTTTGGTGAGTTGTATTTTCAATTAGTTCAAAATATTTTCTAACTTTCCCTGAGATTGTTTATTTAACCTATGGAATATTTAGAAGTATGTTGCTTAATTTCCAAATATTTGTGTTTTTTTCTAGATATGTTATTCATTTCTAGCTTAACTTCATTATTTTACGAGAACATTATGTATGATTTCAATTCTTTTAAATTTAAGGTTCATGTCACACAGTAGAATATGGCTTATCTTGGTGAATATTTCATGTGTGTATGAAAGAGCATGCATTTTGCTATTGTTGGGTGGAACGTGTGATTAATTTCCCTGAAGTCCAGTTGTCCAATGGCATTGTTCAGTAATTCCGCATTTTTTCTGTTGTTCCTGTTGGCTCTATTGACTGTGGAGAGAGAAATGTTGAAGACTCCCAATGTAATGGTGGATTTGTCCACCTACTTGCAGTTCTGTCGGTTTTTGCTTTGGTTATTTCCAAGGTCTGTCTTTAGGTGCTATGTCTAGTTGGTATGAGTTGACTCCTTTATCATTCTGTAATGTCCTTCTTTATCCCTGGTAACTTTCCAGGATCTAAGATCATTTTTCATCTGATATTCATATAGTCCCTCTGGCTTTCTTTCAGTACTGTTTCTGTGGTAGATCTCTTCCTATTTTTTATTTTTACCCTATAGGTTAAATGTTTTATCTATTCTGACAATCTCTGTATTTTGATTAGTGTACGGACAGTTCCCTGACTTATGATAATGTGAAAGTGATATGAATTGAGGGGAAGCTGTACTTCAGATTTTGAATTTTGATCATTTGGTCAGCTAGTAATATGTGGTATGATATTCTCTTGTGATACTGGGCAGTGAGATGATTTTGCCCAATGTAGGGCTAGTGTGAGTGTTCTAAGTATGTTTAAGGTAGGCTAAGCTAATTAACTGCATTTTCTACTTAGGATATTTTCAACTGCAGTGGGGTTTATTGGAATGTGAGTTAAAGAACATCTGCATATGGACCATTTGCTTTCAATGTAATTATTGATTTGGTTGGATTTAGGTCTTCCACCAATTTTTAATTTGTTCAACTGGTTGTCTTCTCTATTTTTCATTTTTCCCTTTTTGACTTCTTTTGGACCAGTCTAAATATATTTTTTGTCTTCTATTTGAAGTTATCTATTGTCTTTTGATGTTTCTCTGTATAGGTTTTTTTTCTTTTTGTGTTTCCTCTAGAGATTAAAATAGACAGGCTTGACTCATCACCATCTGCTTATAATTATTATTTGCCACATCAAATAAAACATAGAAACCTTACAATTATACAGATACCCTTATTGTCTCCTCTTTGTGTAGATGACAATGTATAACATCTACATAATTTTATTTTATTTATTTTTAATATATTTTATTGATTATGCTATTACAGTTGTCCCATTATTTCTCCCCTTTATTCCCTTCTGCCTTGCACCCCACCTCCCAAGCACATTCCCCTACCTTAGTTCATGTCCACAAGTCATACATATAAGTTCTTTGGCTTCTCCATTTCCCATACTATTCTTAACCTCCCCCTGTCTATTTTGTACCTACCATTTATGCTTCTTATTCCCTGTACCTTTCCCCCATTCTTCTCCCTTCCTCTCCCCAGTGATGATCCTCCATGTGATCTCCATTTCTGTGGTTTTGTTCCTGTTCTAGTTGGTTGCTTATTTTGTTTTTGTTTTTTAGGGTCAGTTGTTGATAGTTGTGAGTTTGTTGCCATTTTACTGTTCATAGATTTTTATCTTCCTTTTCTTAGATAAGTTCCTTTAACATTTCATATGATAAGGGCTTGGTAATGATGAACTCCTTTAACTTGACCTTATCTGGGAAGCACTTTATCTGCCCTTCCATTCTAAATGAAAGCTTTGATGGATAGAGCAATCCTGGATGTAGGTCCTTGCCTTTCATGACTTGGAATACTTCTTCCCACCTGCTTCTTGCTTTTAAGTTTTCTTTTGAGGAATCAGCTGATAGCCTTATGGGAACTCCTCTTTAGGTAACTGTTTCCTTTCCCCTTCTTTTAGGATTCTCTCTTTGTCTTTTATCTTGGGTAACTTAATGATGATGTGTCTTGGTCTGTGCTTCCTTGGATCCAATTTCTTTGGGACTCTCTGAGCTTCCTGGACTTCCTAAAAGTCTATTTCCTTTGCTGGATTGGGGAAGTTCTCCATTATTTGTGAAAATAAGTTTTCAATTTCTTGCTCTTCCTCTTCTCCTTCTGGCTCTCCTATGATTTGGATGTTGGAATGTTTAAAGATGTCCTGGAAGTCATCTCCTCATAAGCCTCTCCTCATTTTTGAAAATTCTTGTTCCATCATTTTATTCTGGGTGAATGTTTATTTTTTCTTTCTCCCACAAACTGTTGATCTGAGTCTTGATTTTCATCCCTTCACTCTTGGTTCCTTGTATGTTTTCCTTTATTTCACTTTTTATATCCAACACTTTTTCCTCTATTTTGCGATCATATTTAACCATTTCTGTGAGCATCCCGATTACCAGTGTTTTGACCTGTATATCTGATTGATTGAATATCTCTTCATTGATTAGTTTAACATTAGTTAAACTAATGTTAAAAATACAACTAATATTAGTTGTATTTTTTCTGGAGCTTTGATCTGTTCTTTCATTTGGGCCATCTTTTTTTTTTGTCTCAGCATACCTGTTATAGCTATATAATTTTAACCCCAATGTTATTATTTTTGCTGTCAACAGCCATAAATAGTTTAACAAACATAAACTAAATAGTTTATTTTATACCTAGATATTTACCACTTATGTTATTCTTTTTTTATTCATTAAATCCTAAATTTCTTTCTGTTTAATCCCCCTGCTGCCCAAAAAACTTCTTTTACTGCTTCTTCTAAAGCAGACCTGTTGATAGTGAATTTTCTTAGGTTTCATTCTTCTGAGAATATTTTTTTCTTCTTTATTTATGATGAATATTTCTCTGGATCTAGGAATCTTAGTTGGTAGTTCTGTACTTTAAAAAATATTCCAATGTATTTTGTCTGCCATAGTTTGGGATGAGAAATCTTTAGTCATTTGAGTCATTGGTCCACTATGTTTAACATGTTGTTTACTTGGTCTTTTTCAAAAAATTTTTGTGTGAAAAAAAAACTTGGTTTTTAACAACTTGATTGTGATATATCTAGGAGTATTATTCTTTGAGTTTATCCTACTCAGTTTTACTGAGCTTCTTGAATATGTAAATTTATGTCTTTAAACAAAATTGGAAAATTTTAGCCATTATTTCTTCAAACATTTTTCTTCATTAATCTCTTTTTGGGGGAGGTTTCCAATGACCTACATACTAGAATTTTGAGATTGTTCACAGATTCCTGTAGTTCTGTTCATCTCCTCCCAGTCTTTTTTCTTTAATCTCTATTGTTGAAATGGGATAATTTCTTAATCTGTATTCAAGTTTTCTCATTTTTTATTCTGTTATTGTTGTTTTGATACTGAGTGTATCTCTTTACTATTTGGCTTTACTTAACATTCTTTTAGTTCTAAAATTTTCATTTACTTTTTTAAGTATTTATTTATTTATTTTTGGAGAGAGGGGAAGGGAAGAAGAAAGACAGGGAGAGAAACATCAATGTGTAAGAGATATATCAATCAGTTGCCTCTTGCGCACCCCCAACTGGAGATGTGGACCACAACCCAGGCATGTGCCCTGGGAATCAGACCAGTGACCTTTTGGTTCACAGATTGGCACACAATCCACTGAGCCACACCAGCCAGGGCTCCATTTACTTTTTTATAGTGCCTCTTCAGCAAGTCTTTCTGTCTTTCCATTCATTAGAGTGTGTCCTTTCTTCATGGAGATTAATTACAATAGCTGCTTTAAAGTTTTTGTTTGGTATTCCAACATCTAGTCATCATGGGATTGGCAATTACTAATTGTGTTTAGCCTTGAGACTTGTTGAAAATTTCCTGTTTTTTTTATTAAAGTTGTATTGTATCCTGAACATTTGAATATTATGTTATGAGACTCTGGGTCTTTGGGTCCTATTAAAATCCTCTGGAGAAAGTCAATAGTCAATCTGGTTTAATTTAGACCACAAGTGTCAATCCATGTTCTGTGGGCTCTGGACCTGGTATCAGTTTAGTCTTCAAAGCCTTTCTAGCGCCCTATTCCCATCTGAGACCCAGAGCACAGGAGAGGGAAGAACCCTGAGTTCCTTGTGGGAAGTCAGCTTGTGTTCCACCCATGGGCCAGTCTGGGGCCTGAGCAATGTAATGCTCTGTAGACACATTCTCAGAGCCTTTGATATTCTGCTTTGGATCAGTTCCAGACATGCCCAGCTCATCCATGAACCCAAGTCATTGTGCATAGATTTAGGGGCTGCTCATCTCTCCAGATTCTTCTTCTCCGTGATTTATCCTACACCCTCTGGTTCTAAGCCACCTTTTGACCTAGGCCCCTGACTACAAAGCTGGGGTTTTTTTTTTGATCTTTTTTTATTTTTATTTTTTAAAATATATTTTATTGATTATACCATTACAGTTGTTCTATTCCCCCCCTTCATTCCCCTCCACCCGCACCCTCCCTCCCCCACCATTCTCCCCCCCCCCTTAGTTTATAACCACGTGTCTCAAGTTCTTTAGATTCTATATTTCCCCCACTATTCTCGCCCTCCCCCCTATCTATTTTCTACCTACCATCTATGCTATTTTCTGTGCCTTCTCCCCCCTTCTCCCCCTCCCACCCCCCTGTTTCTAACCCTCCATGTGTTCTTCATTTCTATGGTTCCACTCCTGATCTAGCTGTCCTCTTGGTTTGCTTTTGTTTTAGGTGTGGTTGTTAATAACTGTGTGTTTGCTGTCCTTTCACTGTTCATATTTTTCATCTTCTTTTTCTTATATAAGTCCCTTTAGCATTTCATATAATAAGGGCTTGGTGATGATGAACTCCTTGAACTTGACCTTATCTGAGAAGCACTTTATCTGTCCTTCCATTCTAAATGAAAGTTTTGCTGGATAAAGCAATCTTGGCTGTAGGTCTTTGGATTTCATGACTTGGAATACTTCTTTCCAGCCCCTTCTTGCCTGTAAGGTCTCTTTTGAGAAATCCGCTGACAGTCTGATGGGTACTCCTTTGTAGGTGACTGTCCCCTTATCCCTTGCTGCTTCTAGGATTCTCTCCTTCATTTTAGTCTTGGCTAATGTAATTATGATGTGCCTTGGTGTGTTCCTTCTTGGGTCCAACTTCTTTGGGACTCTCTGAGCTTCCTGGATTTCCTGGAAGTCTATTTCCTTTGCCAGACTGGGGAAGTTCTCCTTTATTATTTGTTCAAATAAGTTTTCCACTCGTGGCTGTTTCTTTCCCCCTTCTGGTACCCCTATAATCCGGATGTTGGAACGTTTAAAGATGTCCTGGAGGTTCCTAAGCCTCTCCTCATTTTTTTGAATTCTCATTTCTTCATTCCTTTCTGGTGGGATGTTTTGTTCTTCTTTCTGGTCCATTCCATTGATTTGAGTCCCAGTTTCCTTTCCATCACTATTGGTTTCCTGTGCATCTCCCTTCATTTCAATTAGTTTAGCCTTCATATGTTCCTCTAATTTGTGACTATAATCTACCAGTTCTGTGAGCATCCTGATAAATAGTGTCTTGAATTGTGCTTCTGAGAGGCTGGCAATTTCTCGGTCGCTTAGAATTATTGGCTCAGGGACTCTGAGTTCTTCTTGCACCATCTTTTGGGCTGTTCGTGTCTGTTCCATAGCAGGATCGGAGCCCTAAAGTGTTCACTAGAACAGGGCAACTAAGTCGCTGGGTTGTGACGCTGTATGTAGGGGCAGTGTCAAAGAGGGACTATGGCAAAGCTGGGGTTTTATTTTCCCTGCACAGTCACACATTTTCCTCAACCAAGTCTGCCTCAGGGGTGAAACAGCTGGGGGGAAAAAGAGAGAAAAATAACAGGGATTTTCCCTACCATGTCCAAAGCATACTAGCTTCATTTCCATGTTTCTTTAGTTAGAAGATTTTTCTCTTAAAGTTTTAGGTACCTGCATGCTGCTCTTGCCACAGAAGTGTACCTCCAGCGGAAGGCCAGGAAAGTACAAAGTGAAAACATGGAGATTTTTTCTACACTCTCTGTCACATAGGTTCTTCCTACCTTCATCTTTGTTTTAGGAAGTGAAAGTTTCTTTTAGAGATTTTTTTATATAAACTTGCTATGCAGTTTCATGATACAGGCTGCTTTAGTGTCTCAGTTCTTTTAAAAAATTAATTTTAGAGAGAGAGAGGAAGAGAGAGAGAGAAACATTGATTTTTTCCACTTATTTATACATTCATGGATTGATACTTGTATGTAACCTGACTGGGGATTGAACCCAGAACCTTGGCTTATTGGAAAAATGCTCTAGTCAACTGAGCCTACCCAGCCAATGACTTGTCTTAATTACAGTGTCTTAGTAATAAGATATAGGAGAGGAAAAGAAAATTCTAGAAATTTTACCAACCATACTGATCATTCCTTACGATTTCTCTACTCATTTCACATGCTGCTATTACATTTTCAGTGTTCAAAGAGTTGCATTATTTATTTCCTTGTAATTTGTGGGAGTAAGATCCATGCCAGCTGATACTGGAAGCCTCCCCTTATTTTTCAAAGTATTGATTTATTTTATAAGTGGTGTCCAATTGTAGTTGAAATAGTTCTATTTGTGTCTTTCAGGTATGTTATAAATTAAATATAATTGCAGGCTGCCTGGGTAACTAACTTATTTATTTGTTAACATTATTTCAATGGGAAAATAGATTCTAAATTCTAAATAAAAATGACTTTTAGAATAGAACTTATTTCTGTTATGTCTTCCAGATGACAAAGGGCTTGGAGCCTGAAGTAGAAATTTGCTGTCATTACAGCTCCCTTTATTTCTGTGTTCTGTACTGTGCTGTTGGTTTTGGGTTTAGCATGTTTCAGTCTATGTCTGCTTCTCTGTTTCAGAATCTGTGTCATACTATTTCCTCATGGCTTCAGGGGCTTTTTGCATGATCTACCCCTTGTCTTCTCTTCTTCTGGGTCTTGATCACATCCTGTTCATACCATCTGTGCTGATAATTGGAGGTTACACTGACTGAATATTTATGTTGCCCCCAAATTCATATGTTGAAGTGTAATCCCCAGTGTGAGAGTATTAAACAATGGGACCTTTGTTAGGTAATGAGGTCATGAGAGTAGAGTCCTCATGAATGGGATTAGTGCCCTAATATAATGAAAAGATGATAAAAACAGATACAAAAGAAATGATCTCTCTGCCATTCAAGGGCTCAGCAAGAAGATGCTGTCTACCAGCTGGGCAGAGGGCTTCCACTGGAATCTGACTGTGTTGGCACCCTGACCTCAGACTTCTCAGCTTCCAGAGCCATGGGAAATAAATTTCTATTGTTTAAGCTACCCAGTCTATGGTGTTTGTTCTCACAGCCCAAATTGACTCAGACAAGTGACACAATGAATTGCTTTGCTTCTTTCTTAACTGATTTAAAAGCTTTAATACTTTTTTTAGGTATTGTTTTAATTTCCCTGCACAGTCACACATTGGGAGATACCAGAATTAATGGCAATTAGACTCTGATTTAGGACAGTCATCTTTTGACAGAGACTATGTTAACACTGTAAGTAAAAAAGAGAGGGCCAGAGAATCTAGAGAAAGGCTGGATTATTTCTGGCTGGGGAGAGTAGAGAAGACTTAATAAATGAGGTAGCATATGAACTGACCTGAGAGAAGAAGCAGGGTTTAGCAAGGAAGACAATGTATTTGGAGAAAACTGCATGAGAAAAGTCAAGGAAATGGAGAAGTGCAAGTTGGCAACAGTGGGTTCTGTTTATTGGCTGGCAGTAAAGGATTCAGAAGGAGGAGCATTTGCCCTCTCATTAAGCACAGATGTTCCATAGTACATTCATGATCCTGTTGTTCAGGAAACCTTTATGTTCTCCTATTGCCTCTTCAGCACCTGGCCTTTCCAAAGGCATGGTCATTGTAGAAACTAAAAATGTAGCACACACGACAGGTGCCAAATATATAATGAGATTCCTTATTCTCCAAGGACACTCTGCCCTGTCTCCAGATGCAGGTAAGAGGGAGCACTCTGAGGTGGAGGTCCTCAATTTTTTCAGAAGTATGGCTGGTCTATCCCAGGAAAGCTCTGCTTCCAGGAAGCCCACGAAAGGTCCTGTGCTCCCCAGATGGAACAAATTCTCCCCTGTATTGCAGGTAGACTGGATCCACAGTGAGACCTCAGGGCTGGAGTTCTCATCACCCAGCTCTGAAGACATGTCCAGAAGAAGGGTTTCTAAATTGTTCTAAGTAATTGGAACCATATTTGGAATAAGCAAATGAACTCTCATGAAGACAGCACTCATTTGCATGTAAAATTTCTCATCTATTTCCTTTTTAAAGCCGCCCTACATCATAGTTATTCTGCATATGGCTTAGAGCTGCCTGTCACCCCCAACCCCTGCCGCTCCTTTAAAAAAAGTCAGCTTAATTATCTCAATGCCTCTTACAACCTGTTATTTATTCTGAAGAGCATTTGCAATAATGCATTAAATGGTAGCCTAGTGACCTGAAAGAGTTAATGCACCTCCCCTTTTGCTGAACTCCTTCTACCTTAGCATCACTTAGGCACTTAGGAAATTTTATTCAGTGAGTACAAAATAATCACGTCTGACCCGGGTGCGATGAGTACAGGCTTTTAAAACACGTTAAGATGGGTTTGTCTACTGACCTGTGGCAAATATCAGAGAGTTAAAGAATAACTGTCTGTTTTATCACAGCTGTACTTGCCATCATGGAATATTTAAAGTCAAATCAGAACCAAGGCCAGATACTAGAAGCCTAGTATAAACAAGTGGCTAAGGTCAAAGAGGGTTTAAACCTAACAAAACTTTAACAATGCAGACCAGGTTATGCTGCTTTCCTTATTAAAGCCCTTCAGTGGTTTCAGGATAAATCTTAAATTTCTCAGCATGCATCAGGGTCATTCATGGACTGGTCCCAGTCTAACCTTCTTGGCTCGTTTCTTGTGTGTACACTGTGTTAGTTGGCTGGGGCTGCCATGACAAAGCGCCACATGCTGGTTGGCTTAATCAACAGAAGTTTGTTTTCTCACAGCTCTGGACACTAGAAGTCCAAGAATGAGGTGTCAGCAGGGTTGGTTTCTTTTGAGGCCTCTCTCCTTGGCTCGCTGATGGGTGTCTGCATATGGTTTTTCTTCTGTGTCTGTCTGTCCAAATATTCCCTTATTACAAGGAAATCCACCATATTGCATTAGCTCCCACGCTAAGGATTGTATTTTTACTTCACTACCTTTTCAAAGGCCGTATCTCCAAAGATAGCACATTTGGAGGCACTGGGGGGTTAGAATTTCAACATAAAGTATTTTTTGGGACACAGCTAAGCACATAACAATACTTGTGTTCCA
Organism: Sturnira hondurensis; assembly: GCF_014824575.4. NCBI lineage: Eukaryota > Metazoa > Chordata > Mammalia > Chiroptera > Phyllostomidae > Sturnira > Sturnira hondurensis. The sequence continues at coordinate 184,045 of NW_028077910.1, forward strand.
GCCTGTAAACACTCACAACTTCCCAAATTTGCCTTGCTTGCTCTCACTTCTTGATTTTTTATCCATGGTCCTTTCTGTGCTCCCTTGACTGGCTGCCTCCTACTTGACTCAAGCATCACCTTTGTCACCACTAGGGACGGTGATCTAGAGGACCCACTCTGTCTCACTCATTCATGTTTTGATCAATATCATGCTCAACAAATGTCACACTGAATTGAAAATTTTAGGAACTCAAACAAAGGAAATGAAGTAGAGAGATTATCGATACTTCCTCTGCTCTTCCTACCCCCACTCCTTTCCTCTTTCGTGATACTTGTCAATCCTGCTCCAGCCCAGGCTGGCGGTCTGGGTCTGGGTCTGGGTCTGGGTCTGGGTATGGCTTGGGGGGACGCTGAGTGATCAGCACTTTAGGGAGGAGGCCATCAGGAGGTGAGGGTGCATGTGTCCATGAGACCTAATCTGCCCAGTATGGTAGCCACTAGCCATATGTGGCTCTTCAATTTAAATAACTTAAAATTAAATAAAACAAAAAATTCAGCTCCTCATTTGTACTAGTTACATTTCATGTGCTGGATATTCATGTAGGGCTGGTGGCTACTGTGTTGAACAACACAGATAAAGCTCATTGCTATCGATGCAGAAGGTTCAACTGGACAGTTTTAGGAGGACCCAAAAGGCCAGCTTGGTCTGTGTTCAACTCCTCTGCCTCATCCTGAGCCTATCATTCAGGGTTATGATGATCTGAGTAGCCCTGAACTGACCACAACTTTCTCTTCTCTCTTGGAGCAAATGAAACCTCGACTGCAGAAGTTATCTGTTTCATTATGGTCCTTGGCTATGACTCACAGGTAATCTTTATATCTTTGTGCCACTTGGCAACAGAACAAACTCCTTTAACATAATTTCACTTATACCTATATTCAAGGCTACAGACATGTTCAGGGCAAATGTGGGATACAGGCGAAGGCTGTCATAATGCTCCAAGTGTCTCTTCTATCCTGAGAGCTAGCTATAGTCTACTTTATAGCCACCAAGTATTGTTCCTTTTTTTCCTATTTTGACCCAACCTTAGGGAAAAATGATGTATTAGTCATTTCTTCCTTGGCATGGACTTACATAAAACCTTGCCCAATAGTGTAGGATGGAATGACATAATAAATATTAGAAATTTGACTTTATGCCTACTAGCAACGTGAGCCTGGGAAAGTATTCTGTCCCTCCCGGGTCTCTGTTTTCTATGCTGTGAAATGAAGACAGTGATATTTACTGCGAATTGTTGTAAGATTGCATGTGGGAGAGTGTACACCTACCACAGAATACACATACTAAATGTTAGTTTTCTTTCATTACTTTTCCTCCGTCAAACTAATTTCATTGTTGTCAAGTCACCAGAAGAAGCTTTTCGGGGGCGTGGGTGTAGGGTGCTGATGGTGATCAGTACAGTCCTTTTACAAGGCTCCTGAAAAATATCACCAAGGCCAGCCCTCTGTTTTTGCCTTCAGATCTATTAGGCACAAAACCTGAGCATTGTTTGTCTTCCTGGCTCTCTCTTTCTGCAGGTGATATGTTTCTAATTGAGTTCCTCTTAAATGTCCTGAGGCTCTTTCTCATGGATAGATGTTTCTCACCTGTGAAGATAAAGTGAGTTCTGGAAAAACAGAAAAGACTCAGTGTGGCAGGTCATTATTTCCGGTAGCCAAGGTAAAAGCAAGAAGTGGATTCAGCCCAACGGCAGATTGCATTTGTTGAACCAATATGCACCTTTGCCCCTGAGAGAAATCCATCAATTCTTTGGCCCAATTACCATGGCAGCAGACTGTGGGGACACTTGGGATAACAGGACAAGGTGGCAATTGATTATTAGTGCTTAATAAAAAACTTGGTACTGGAGAGACAAATGCACTTTTTAAGTTATGTTTTCAATTGATTCTTATAATTATCAATAACCAGAAAGCACCTCTAGTAGGAAAATAGTTGGATCCTATAAGGTGGCTTCTCATTTCAGCACAAAGAAGCTGATTGCAGGATTTTAGCATTTAAAGGAAAACTTTACTTTTGAGATGAATATTCCACTGTATAAGTACAAAATTTATTTTCTTTTTTTAAATATATTTTATTGATTATACCATTACAGTTGTTCTATTCCCCCCCCTTCATTCCCCTCCACCCGCACCCTCCCTCCCCCACCATTCTCCCCCCCCCCCCTTAGTTTATAACCACGTGTCTCAAGTTCTTTGGATTCTATATTTCCCCCACTATTCTCGCCCTCCCCCCTATCTATTTTCTACCTACCATCTATGCTATTTTCTGTGCCTTCTCCCCCCT